>NC_048314.1:3129408-3289882 GCF_013100865.1 Trachemys scripta elegans
GCTGGGATACAGGCGGCTGTGTTGGGATGCAGGGGGCTGGGCTGGGATACAGGCGGCTGTGTTGGGATGCAGGGGGCTGTGCTGGGATACAGGCGGCTGTGTTGGGATGCAGGGGGCTGTGCTGGGATACAGGCGGCTGTGTTGGGATGCAGAGGGCTGTGCTGGGAATTAGGGGGTTGTGCTGGAATGTAGGGGGTTGTGCTGGGATGCAGAGGGCTGGGCTGGGATACCTGCCGTACAGTCCAGCAATGAGGATCCTGTGTGCTCTGGGGGAGGGAAAATATCTGCATGCTGGAGAGCTGGGACTCCGAGGGGGGTCACCGTGGCGTGCTGGAGCTGTCTGGGAGTTGGCCGCTGATCCCAGAACTGAAGTGCCCGTCAGCTTCGTTGGGTGAACTGTTTGACAGGCTGTTTGGCTTTTCAGAAGAGCGAATGGGGAGGATTCTGCTGAGTTGGGAACAAGAAGGCAATTGTAGTGTCTTTATAGGCTTCTCAGCAGAGAGAGACATGGTCCCGCTGGGCTGCCAAGGGGAAAACAGCAGGGAAAACAAAGGGACACTAGCAGCAAATTGCTGGGGCGGAACAGGCTGTTGATCAGAGGGGCAGGTGGTAATCAACACGCCGGGTTTTCTGCTGGGCCTCTGCAGAAGTGACAAGAAAATTCACCATTTTAGGAGCTAGACAAAAAACTCCTCCTGCCGCCATCCTCAGAGCTGACAGGGGCACAGACAGGTTATTTTCCATCTCCCCCACCCCCACCACAGGAGCTGGACTCTGCTTCGCAGTGAGTCACGCTGTCTTCTGCACTGTTCCTGGCTTGGACACGTCCCCCTGGGTAATGACACTCTCTTTACTGACCTGCACGCTCCCTTTTCAGCGGGATACAATCTCATCCCCTTCTTCCCCGAGCATGTTTTGTAGCTGCTGTCCACCCCAGAAGTGGCTGCATTTCAGTGCAGGGTGCTTGTGCCAGGAACGTGGTGAACTGCATTTATCATGCGCTTTGAGCATCTCATCTGCACTCTGACTGGAAATCCAGTATAAGAGCTTGGTATTGTTACTGGTTTATCTAGCACAAGCCAGACATGGAGGCACCTCACGTACTAATGAGACAGATGGGGACCTTCCCAAATTGCCTCCAAGCTGAGGTCTGCTCTACACTCTGTTCTTGTCCTGATTTGTGATTTCCTCCTGAAATAGTCAAATCAGCACCACTCCTACAGTGCCACAGTTATGTTGGTAGAAAGGTGCCTCGGATAGGTACAGCGTAGTCCCCTTCCCTTACGCAGTGGTCCCCAACATTTTCTGTCACGCCCCCCCCATCACCCGGACTCGAATCTGTCCGCCCCTCCCCCCGCCCCCGGGAGTCACGGTTGGGAGCTGGGCTGGGAGCAGAGCTACGGCCAGGGTGAGGATCCGGGGCTGCAGTCGGGAGTGGAGTTGGGACTGGAGCCGATGCCAGGGCTATGGCTGGAGTCGCGGCCGGGAGCAGAGCTGCGGCTGGGGCCAGGACCAAGCCCGGGGCTGCAGCTGGGAGCGGAGCTGCGGCTGGGGCCGGGACCAAGCTCGGGGCTGCAGCCAGGGCCCGAGGCTGGGAGCCAGGGGCCTAGGTCGCAGCTCGAGCTGCAGCCAGGAGCGGAGCTGCAGTTGGAGCTGGGGGCCAAGGCCAGGGCCAGCGCTACAGCCAGGAGCAAGGCCAGAGCCTGGGGCCGGGAGGTGCGGCTGGGGCAGGGGGCGGGGCAGGAGGAGAGCTGAGGGCAGAGTGGGGCTGGGAGGCACTCTCTCCCCACCCCCCATGGGGGCTGGCCTGGGCCCCATCACGCTTCCCCTAGCCCCCAAGAAGATGCGCCCCACAGTTTGGGGACCACTGCCTTACAGGAATAGCTGGACCAGCATAAGCACCTACGTACCAATACAACAGGGTCCATGCTGGAGGGAGGGTGGTGCCACTTTAACTAAACCCATGTAGATAAAGCAGTGACGTTTTGGTACATAGACAAATGGGAGACAAGATGCACTAAGTGGGACCAGAAAGACCAGTAGAGGGCGCTAAGGGAAGAGAGGGCCAGGGTGACAAAAATCAGGTTAAATTGTTACTGAAGATTGGACTCCTCTCCATGACTCATTGCAAGTCAATCAATAAGGTGGGAAGCTTGTCACTTCCGTGTCTGTGCTGCCGGAGGCCCCCAGAGCAGCAGGGCAGAGCGCGAAGGACATGGCCCAAAGAGTGTAAAGATAATGGCCCTGACTCGCCGATGACTTACACCTGTGTAAATTCAGGGTAACTCCACTGATGGTGTAAAAAGGGTCAGAATCAGGCCCAATGTGTGGGTAGTAACATAAGGGAGAAACATTTTCTTATAAAGGATTTTTAACCTGATTCTGATACTAACCTTTCCAAACATACCTTTCACCAGCAGGGGGCAGACTGGATAAAACAGTGGATTGTATTGAAAATGTTTAAGTAGCTCCTATTTCGTTCCACTACTGCTGGGAAGCCAAAGGCATGCTACAGACGTCCCTTCACACTCAGGGTACATCTACACTACAGGGGGGAGTCGATTTAAGATACGCAAATTCAGCTACGTGAATAGCGTAGCTGAATTCGACGTATCGCAGCCGACTTACCCCACTGTGAGGACGGCGGCAAAATCGACCTCTGCGGCTTCCTGTGGACGGCGCTTACTCCCACCTCCGCTGGTGGAGTAAGAGCGTCGATTCGGGGATCGATTGTCGCGTCCCCACGGGACGCAATAAATCGATCCCCGAGAGGTCAATTTCTACCCGCCGATTCAGGCGGGTAGTGTAGACCTAGCCTCAGACATCAGGAGACTGGGAAGAACAGGCGTAAGAGTGAGGCCTAGATCGAATCCATCTAGCCATATTAGGCCCTTAGCTGGCCCCCATCACTGCACTATCTGGGCCCCTCCCAGTGTTTAGTGGATTTACTCTCATGCACCTGGGGGGGTGGGGGGTGAGAGGCGAGTTGCTAGGACAGCCTGAAAATTTTCCATCAACATTTTTTTTAATGGAAAACTGGATTTCCATTAAGATGAAAATTTGCAACAGAAGTGTCAGCTTTCCTCGAAACGTTTGATTTTTTTCACCAGAAACCCAAAGCCTGGACATTTCAGTTTTCAGCAACAAAACTTTGGGTTTGGGGTTTTCATTTTCAGATGAAAAGTCATTTTTTTCAACTGAAAATGTTGGTGAAAATAAAAAAAGAAATTGTTTCCATCCAAATTTTCTGCAACGCACTCCTCCCCCCACCATTTTCTGACCAGGTCCTCCTCATGTGATGCCAGTTGTGATAGTGCAAAGGAGGGGAGAAGGTCCTTGCAGCAAAGTGGTCCCTTTATAGATTCAAACCAAGCCCTTGAATTGCACCAGGAACCAGATGGGAAGCCAGTGTGCACAGAGCGCAGTTGGAATGCAAGTCAAGGCAGCATCCAGGAAGAAGCAGAATGTGCAGAAGCCGACTCCCCAAATGCGCAATCAGCCAGATTTGATTTTCTCTTTGGCTTAGCCCGGCTCTTATTTCAGTTTCAGGCCCCCCTGCAATACACGAGACAAGCTACCCAGAAACACTGCGTAGCTCCGTAAACGGAAAAGCCCTTTAGCTGCCCAGCCAAGTACTGAGAAAGGAAGCTCACAAATGTCCCCAGAGGAGTGCAGCACTTTGCAGTGGACATGGAGGTTGGTGAACAGCACTAGTATGGTTTGGGATCCTGGGCAGGAGGAACTGCGGGGCTGCTGGACTACTTGTAGGTGCAAAGCATACCGCCCTATTCCTCGGGAACAGCCCTTCGGACGGACATGCCGACAGGAACCGACAGAGAGCTCCCAGCAGCTGGAGAGGGAGATGAGTCACTGTAAGGGTGACAGCTGCAAGGCAGGGCGTCCAAGGTCATAGAGAGGACCAAAGCCAGGAGCAAGGTCTAGCAGCAAGGACTCGGCAGAGCACTGAGCTGTTCATCTGGAGCAGTTATCTCAGAAATGATCCGAGAGGCAGCTGGGACTTGCAGACATCCTGCAGCGGCAGTAACACTGCGCACGGTCACATGCATGGCAATGCCAGGGCACCTCACCTCCCTGCAGTCCTCCTGGGGGCCACCCAGCATTAGAACAGCAGCAAACTGGCCTCGTTCTGTTGCAATCTTTTTTGTGTTTCCCTTGTTCCCTTGAGTGTGTGCTAGCGCTGTCTGCACTGGAGAGGTGATCTGCATCTTTCAGTCATTCGCAGCGCAGCTCGTCGGCTGGTGTCACTGCACTGATGTCAGTGACTGGCAGTGCTGATCTACACAGCTCGGGAGCTGGTCTGCGCTGTTCTAGAGCTTTGTTGCCTTTTTTAATCTGCCAGACGATGAATCTGGGTTTGAGCCAGGGAGCAGGTGGGCAGCTCCTGCAGCAGGTTGCAACCCTAGACACTGAATGAAGTCTAGTAATGTGGAACCAAGGAAAATAGTGGGAAGGGTCTAGTAGGTGGCATTGATTTATTCTGTACCTGGGGGAAGTTTTTGGTTGAAGCAAGACTGGGCTACAAGAGTACTCCACATTGCTCAGAGATGGCTAAACAGAACTGGAGCTGTTGACCCGTAGCCCTGGCACCTGGCCAAACCAATAAATGTGTCTGACATGCAGCGGCACCCAGTTACCAGAGCAGCAGGCTAGTTCCTAGTGTGCTGCCGTCAGAGCATCCTGTCTAGGGAAACTTACCCAAAGATATTCTAGCAAGGCCATGTCTCATAAACAGATCATCTCCTGAGCTTTGCAGCAACCCTGACAGCTATTATTAAATGTCCTTCTAACCCAGAGCGCTATTTCCTAGTAGCTGTCCTAGGAAATGAACTGCCAGATTTAAAGTACACTTTCTGCTGTATCGGGTTATAGATTTCCCCACTCACGACATAATTTAAAATAAATTAAAAGCCTGGCGGCTCTGCTCGGTTTCAGGAATGTAATTACTTCCAGGAGTGATGCATTTAGCACTGACTTGACAATTACTTTATTATGAAGCACTAATAATACTAAAAAAAAGACAAAGGGCTCAATCTTCAGTAATGCAAATAGCTATAGCTCCATTGATTCCAATAGAATGTCACCGATTAACGTTCACTGGGGATCTAGTCTAGAATGACTTAGTTAAATAAATAAATAATTATGACTCATCATATTAGAATGTGCTGAAAAACCTCAAGTAATGGGTTCCTGGTGACACACACTAGTGTCACATTGTACTTAGCAATAAATTACTTGGAATGTTCCATGTTCTCTCCTGCAGCTGATGGAAAAGTGAAAGCACTGATGAGTCACCAGTATTTTGGGGCATAAAGCTACTGAGTCCAGCTCACCATGATTCACAGGGTGACAGACCCGGATCCTGCAATATCTGAGTGGACCTTGCTCCTGGACAGACCTCATTGCAAGATCAGGGTCATGGTCATGGTTAGCGCTGGGGTAAAACCGAATTCTAATGAAAAGTCAGTAGAACATAGGAACCTGAGAGTCAGGTTTTCAAAGGTATTTCGGCACCTAAACATGTAGGTGGGCACCCAGTGGGATTTTCAAAAGCAACAAGGTGCAGAGTCAGTGCTAGCCCATCATGGGCCGTAAGCAGGAATATTTTGCATGTCTCATTTTTGTATCTGGAGTGAGGAATATTGACTGTATCTGCATTTCACATGTGGTTGCACCTGGGTGATACCCCCTAGTCAAGATGCTTCCAGTCTAGACAGCTGGCTGCGAAGGGCCTATTCAAGGTAATGGGCCATTAAGGAAAACAACAGGCCGTAGGAGAAGCTTATCCCCCGCCTTGTGAGCCTGACTGGGAATGCGTCAGACACCCTGTGGATAATGGCCGCTGTGACTCAGCAAGTCATGCAAGGGCCTGTGACCAGACCACATGACACTGAACTCCATTTTGGTACCCGTATTTTTCTACAAACTGGGCTGGGAACTGAGCTTGGAACACAGGGTTCCATCATATGGAGAAACTATAAAAGGTGGGGAGTGACATCATGATTTGTCTTCACTCCCCCACAACTGAACACCTGAAAGAACCTCCGGAAGTCAAAGGACTTTGAACGGGGGAGGGGAACCCAGGCTGCATGGCAAAGACAGCCTGTGCCTCAAGAATCGGCAAGTCTGCTTGTATCGTCAGCCAGGGTGAGATACGGATAATTCAAATCCGATCTGGTATATTAGGGTTAGCTTGCGGTTTTGTTTATTTGCTAGGTAATTTGCTTTGATCTGTTTGCTATCACTTAAAATCTGTCTTTCTGTAGTTAATAAACTTGTTTTATGTTTTATCTTAACCAGTGTGTTTTTGAGTGAAGTGTTTAGAAAAATCTCACCATGGTCAACACAGGCTTGTTGCATATCTTCTCCACATCGACGGGGAAGCAAACTAATTGAATGAGCTTGCACCGTACAGACCCCTGTGCAATGCAAGACAGTCTAATTCTGGGTTTGTATTCCAGTTAGGGTGCAAGGCTGGGGAGCTGGGAAATTGTCTGGTGTCTCCTGTGTGTCCATGAGTGGCTTAGGTAAAGCACTCAGAGGACTCAGGTGTGTGGCATACCTGCTGTCATGTCGGGAAATAACAGGGCCTGGAGAAGCTGGCTGGTAGCAGCAGCAGAGCAGTGTGAGAGAGGTCAACCCAGGTGAATTGCGAGGGGGCACCCTGGTTCCAACGGCTTCCAGACTGCATCTTGGGGGTGGCCACGCATCACCCCACACACACATAATACTAAAATAGGCTAGTTCTTGAGCTGCTCAGGGCTCTAAGCAGCTCAAGTTTAGTCTGCTCCTGCCTAGCACCGGCTTTGCCTACGTGCTCGCTCCCAGTGCTGTCAGTGGGGTTCCATGTGGACACGGGTCTGCCTGCTGGGGTCTCCTTGCAGGACTGCGAGCTACCTTTGTAACAGCTGTTGGGCCAGCTCCTCGTCCCTGATGAGCTGCTTGGCACAGCTCCTGTGACACTACGCCCCATATTCTTCATAGAGATATTGTTATGATAGGAATATGGCATAACTAAGATATGTTTTATGCCAGATGAATCATGTAAGGTAGCATTGGAAAGGTTATGATCTACTGACTCTGATTATCCTATTTGTATGTATGTATCATTTCTGTATCCGAACTTAGGAATATTGACTTTGTAACAATTACAATTGTGTTTACACCTGGGGAATGCCCACCAGACAGTAGGCAATCAGCCTGGATGGGCCATTAGGGAGAACAATGGGACTCTAAACATCCTAATCTCCCACGTTCCTGAGAAGCTTCCCGGGATGTGGCTTTGACGCTGCAGGGTCATGTGATCATGTCTCCTGATAACACTGGCCTACAATTTTTGAGAAGTCGTCTGCTTCAGAGATAAAATGTGCTATTTATTATGTATTTTGATGTGCTGAATTCAAATATGACAATTAAAACAACTGATTGGCTACTGTTTCTAAGATATTTAAGTTTTTACATTTTATGTCTATGTATATTGTGTAGATAGTAGAGTTTTAATCATAAATTGTAAACCTAGGTCTTTTCATGTGTTTATGGTTGCTTTACATGATAATATTTCACCTGTCCTGTTTATGTAACACTTTAAAAATCAGCAAAAGGGTTATATACATAAAATGTATTATGAAACAAAAGGGAAAAAACTCTTATGTACATAGTTTAGTCCTATTCAGTGTCTACTCAGCGCTTCTTGGCTTGTCTCTTGTATTCATTAAATGGAGCATCTCTTGTCACTGTCCAGCAATAGTCTGCAAGCATTAATGGGCTCCATTTGCCCTGATAGCGTTTCTCCATTGTTGCAATGTCCTGGTGAAATCGCTCGCCGTGCTCGTCGCTCCACAGTTCGGTGGTAAAAAATCTAGATGAGAGTGCAAAAAATGTATCTTTAGTGACATGTTGCAACCAAGGCTTTTGTATTCCTTGAGGAGGTTTTCCACCAACAACCTGTAGTTGTCTGCCTTGTTGTTTCCGAGAAAATTTATTGCCACTAACTGGAAGGCTTTCCATGCCGTCTTTTCCTTGCCACGCAGTGCATGGTCAAATGCATCATATCGAAGAAGTTCACGAATCTGAGGACCAACAAAGACACCTTCCTTTATCTTAGCTTCACTTAACCTTGGAAATTTTCCATGGAGGTACTTGAAAGCTGCTTGTGTTTTGTCAATGGCCTTGACAAAGTTCTTCATCAGACCCAGCTTGATGTGTAAGGATGGTAACAAAATCTTCCTTGATTCAACAAGTGATGGATGCTGAACACTTTTCCTCCCAGGCTTCAATGACTGTCGGAGTGGCCAATCTTTCTTGATGTAGTGGGAATCTCTTGCACGACTATCCCATTCGCAGAGAAAACAGCAGTACTTTGTGTATCCAGTCTGCAGACCAAGCAAGAGAGCAACAACCTTCAAATCGCCACAAAGCTGCCACTGATGTTGGTCATAGTTTATGCACCTCAAAAGTTGTTTCATGTTGTCATAGGTTTCCTTCATACGGACTGCATGACCAACTGGAATTGATGGCAAAACATTGCCATTATGCAGTAAAACAGCTTTAAGACTCGTCTTCGATGAATCAATGAACACTCTCCACTCATCTGGATCGTGAACGATGTTGAGGGCTGCCATCACACCATCGATGTTGTTGCAGGCTACAAGATCACCTTCCATGAAGAAGAATGGGACAAGATCCTTTTGATGGTCACGGAACATGGAAACCCTAACATCACCTGCCAGGAGATTCCACTGCTGTAGTCTGGAGCCCAACAGCTCTGCCTTACTCTTGGACCTTGTCCAAATCCCTGACAAGGTCATTCAGTTCACCTTGTGTTATGAGGTGTGGTTCAGAGGAAGAGGATGGGAGAAAATGTGGGTCCTGTGACATTGATGGTTCAGGACCAGAAGTTTCATCCTCTTCCTCTTCCTCGTCTGACTCAAGTGAGAATGATTCTGGTGCATCAGGAACCGGCAGTCCTTCTCCGTGGGGTACTGGGCGTATAGCTGATGGAATGTTTGGATAATGCACAGTTCATTTTTTCTTCTTTGACACACCTTTCCCAACTGGAGGCACCATGCAGAAGTAACAATTGCTGGTATGATCTGTTGGCTCTCTCCAAATCATTGGCACTGCAAAAGGCATAGATTTCCTTTTCCTGTTCAACCACTGGTGAAGATTTGTTGCACAAGTGTTGCAGCATATGTGTGGGGCCCACCTCTTGCCTGATCTCCAATTTTGCAGCCAAAATAAAGGTGATAGACTTTCTTAACCATAATGGTTATACTGCGCTTTTGTGATGCAAAAGTCACTTCACCACAAACATAGCAGAAGTTATCTGCACTGTTCACACAAGTACGAGGCATCTCTGTTCACTTTGGCTAAACAGAAATGTGTCCCTTTGCAAAATCAAACACTGACAAAGAAGAGAGCACGACACTGTATGATTTCTAGAGCTGATATAGGGCAATTTGTTCAGCAGAGTGATGTAAGTTTCGTTATGATTGCATCATCCATGACTTCTAGGAATAACATGATGCAATTCAGATCACGTATGATGCAATACCAGCTTCAGATTGCATCATTGTTTTGCCTAAAAAGCAAGTACTGTCCAAACCCAGTCATAGATTTATTCATAGATCCAGTCAAAGATGTATTTTAGTAATTTCTGGTTTAAATTGAGATCCCTTCCCTTTATAACTCACTTATCCTCTGCCATTCCCAAGTCAAGGGTCGTATATACTGACCCAATATCATATCTTGAAAACTAGAGCCAATCAACCATTTTAAGCATCATTTTCGTTCTCAGTGACCCAGAATTAGTAAAGTTTGACTACATTTATTTCAGAAGCATTTTGGCTGTAGAGCAGTGTAATGGACCTCATCTTGGCCTACTAGTATTTTTCCACTAATAGGGGGTGGGGACCAAACTGGGAAACAAAGGATTCCCGCCATATGTAAATCCTATTTAAGGCAGGGACATGAGTTCATCTTGGTTAGTTCTTCACTGAATCCCCGCCCAAGATGACTGCTGAAAACACCTAAGACTGATCTGGGGAAGAAAGGACTGGACCCAGGCTTGAAGGTGTCTGGCCTGTGAAGGAATACCTGGAGTTCGAAGCTGCAAGCAAGAGCACTTTGTCTTCAAGAAACTCTGCAACCTGCTTAAAACAACATGTAGGGTGAGAAATTACTACTTGTAGCCAGTTTCTTTAGTGTATTGAGCTTAGTTGGCATGTTTATTTTATTTGCTCAGTAATCTGCTTTGATTTGTTTGCTATCCCTTATAATCACTTAAAATCTACCTTTTGTAGTTAATAAACTTGTGTTTGTTTTCTCTAAACCAGTTTATGCAATTCATAGCTGGAGGGGGGGGAAGCTGTGCAGATCTTCCTCCCCACTGAGGGAGGGGGTGAATTTCCTGAGCTTGCACCGTACAGATCTCGGTGCAGTGCCAAACAGCACAATTTGGGGTTTGCACCGCAGAGGGGGTGTGCACTTGAGTGCTGGGCAGTCCCCGAGCTGAGTCTTCCCAGGCAGAGCTGATCTCAGTGTCTGTGTCTCTCTGCCGCTGGGTGCGGCCCTGCCTGTGTGTGCTGGAGGGGGCTTGAGGGCCTGGCTCAGCAGGACAGGGTGAGGGAGCCCAGGCTGGTGGAACCAGCAGGCTCAGTGGTACCCCAGTACACCAGGTGGCACCCTTGGGGGGGGGACGCGACAACCCATCACAGCTCCGAAGCAGCAAGCGGTGGATCCTGCTGCTCTAGGGATCAGTGACAGATTAAACAATAGGCCGACGGGTCCGTTCCCAGGGTCCCTGGCCAATTGGGGGACCCTGGAAAAATGGGCACCCCGCCCCCAGAAGACATCTGCTATGGGGTGATGGAAGACCGGAGCCCTCATAGAAGTGCCGGGGGGGGAACCCCTGTACCCTGACCCCGCTCCCTGGCAGAAGTGCTGGGCAAGGGGGATGGGGCAGGGGAAGCCCCCACCCCCACTCCCCAGCAGAAGTGCCGGGAGGTGGGAGAAGCTCTAGCGTCTGGACCCCGGCTCTGGCCCTGGGACTGGAGGAGCTCTGGCTCCCTGCTGCAGCCTCAGGGCTGGGGGAGCTCACACTCCCCACTGCGGCCCAGGGTCCTGGTAGGGGGAGTGAGGACTGAGCTTCTCTGGTCTTGGGGCCAGTGGAGTGGGGCAGAAACGAGTAAACAGGTTGCAGGGCTGCAGTGGGGGGTGCAGAATGGGGTGGGACCCTGGGTGGAGCGGGGGGAGGCCCCGGGGGAAGGGGCAGAATGATCTGAGGTCATGGGCGGGGCCATAGGCAGAAGGGGGCAGAGAGGGTGGAACTGCAGGCCGAAGAGGTGGGGAGGGGCCCCCCGCTTGCTCTGGCCCAGGGCCCCATGAAACCTTAATCTGCATCTGCTAGGGAATCCCAGGAGAACAGAGCCTGCAGGGAGCCTTACAAAGCCCTGTAGGGAAGGAAAGGTTGAAGTATTGAAAGGAGCTTGCCTCAGAGTCTAAATGTTAGGGACTGGACAAGCTGCCTTCCTGTGGCAAGTGTGACACAGTTGTGGGCTGCCACCAGCGCCTCGGCTGTGCTGAGCAGCTCTGGGCTCCCTGCGTGGAGCCAGC
The DNA here is from genome assembly GCF_013100865.1 of Trachemys scripta elegans. NCBI lineage: Eukaryota > Metazoa > Chordata > Testudines > Emydidae > Trachemys > Trachemys scripta. Next base: position 3,141,040 of record NC_048314.1, read on the forward strand.
CCAGCCTGTGGAATCGTGGGAAATGCAGCTGAGTAATGGGGCAGCCATTGTGTTTGGCTGCCGTGGGCAGCCAGACCGATTGGGGTGCTAAGACCTCTTCTGTATTGCAAGGGGGAGAGGAGGAGCTGGTTTCCATGGCTCAGACTCTGGATGTCACTTGAAGGGAGAGAAACTTTCCCCTCAGTTCCCAGGATGAGGATTATAACCACAAGTCCCTTCTGCGGAGAGGGCTGAGCCCAACCCTTTCCCCTGCAATGAGAGGCGGGCCAGCGCTGTCGGCAATTCCCTGCCGGTGGAGTCTGGGCCTGGCCCTGAAGCTTCCGGAGGCAGGAATTCTGTGGAGGAGGCTCATCACCGGAGCAGCAGGAAGGCAAATAGAGACAAAGCAGCTGAGACAATATTTGCTTTTTGTTGCCTGGTCCTGACACTGATTTAACGCCCCCCCAGAGGGTCCCTCTGCTAATGCTCTGTCAGCTGTGTGTTCCCAGCACAGAACCACAATGCAGAGCAATCCTGGCACAGCTCCTCACCCACAAGCGTGCCGGGCATGGCAGGGCAGGGCTACTGCTGGCACAAGTCTGGGGATTGGTCCTGCTTTGAGCAGGGGGTTGGACTAGATGACCTCCTGAGGTCCCTTCCAACCCTGAGATTCTATGATTCTAAGTGCCTGCCCCTTCCCACTAAGGGACAGAGATTCCCTTGTGGGCCTTCTCCCTGTTCAGAGTTTGCCAGGCATGGCTTGGTGTCCGTGTGGCGCTCCTGGGCGTGGCTTTGCCAGGCATGGCTTGGTGTCAGCGTGGCGCTCCTGGGCGTCGCTTTGCCAGGCATGGCTTGTGTCAGCGTGGCGCTCCTGGGCGTTGCTTTGCCAGGCATAGCTTGGTGTCAGTGTGACGCTCCTGTACCTTGTCAGACAATGGCATCGTTAATGGCTTTCTGCCTTTCAAATGTAAATGTTTTTCTTGTAACCTTTCTAATTAACAGTGGCTTGTCCAGCTGCCATTCCCCAATGTCAGCCCCAAGTGGGGATGGAGGTGGGCTTCATGCACATTGTTTGCTAGTCCTAGTGCTCCTGTGGGCTCTCCAGGTCCAGGAGAGGCCTGGGATGCTGCCCCTTGGCTCTCAGTTCACATTAGCTCTTGCCTCTCCCATTGCTCTCAGGTGCAATGCAGCTCTGTGGCAAGCGGAGGTGGATGGATGTGGCTGGATTTCCTGTTCCCCTCCTGCAGCTTTTCCAGCAACGCAAGTGCAGGACCTTTGTGCACTGCCATCCCCAGTCCAGGTCTCTGTATCAGGAGCAGTCTCTGTGCTCTGGGTCCCTCTGCCTCACCGTGACATGCAATTCGAAAGGTCCTGCCAATGCTGGGTCCTTGGCCGGCGGTGGAGTGAAGAGGTTTGTGATGTGGAGCTCGAAACAGGCATACCCCAGAGGCAATGGGCTTCTAGAGTCCAACAGAGCCAACTTCAGTCCCAGCCATTTGCACCAGCCTGTGATGCTGCAGAGTGTCCTGGGCATGAGCTAAAGGTCGGGGATTTGGACACCCAGCCCCAGCCTCACCCAGGCCCCTTCTGCTTCATGCTCCCACTGCAAAGTTCAGCCACTACAGATGCGCCTACATGGAGGAAATACTGAGCCCCCATGTGAATAACCCAGACAGCTCTGCCAGGTGCTCCAGAGGGTAGTTGCCCTGGGGAGAGGCAGCAGGTGCCAGACACTCTCGAGTGGGCTGGTTACAGGCTGTAACCTGACTTCCTAGTGGGGTCCCTCCTGCATGACACTGCAGCACCCTCATCCCAGACCTGCCCCACAGTCACATTGCTGTGGCCCCCACTTCACCCTCCTTGTTTTTGGCCTGTCCCTTCCCCTTGCGTCTCTGATGGGGCCAGTGGCTTAGAAGGAGCTGCCAGCCCCCTCGCCCTGACCCCTGGCAGGGGGCAGGGATTTGGTAGTTTCCCTTGCCCCGGCTGATGCTGTGTTCCTCCTCTCCAGTGCCCTTGCTGCTTCTCCCTACCTGCTTGTAGTTGTCTGAGAAGTTGGGGGAATTCACTCCCAGACACCCCGAAAAGAGGCATAAGGAGGAGACAGCCCCAGACCTGACCGTGCTGGCAGGCACTTTGGTGACGAGAAAACACCCTGCTCTCAGTCCCTATCACAGCCCCTTGCTCATCTCCATCAGCACGCTGGGAACAGTCTCTCCTGCTCTGCCTTTGGTTCCTTCTACAACTGCCAAAGGTACCCTGCAAAGTATTCCCTCCTTAACTATATTTTCTATTTGTAGTATTTGCTGTCTTCGTGGGACTGATGTACATGTCAGGAGTCACTGTGGCTCTCTGGCTAATCTGTAGTAAGCTTTTTAGATCAAGAACTTCATTCTGATGTGTATTGTGGGGGGAAGGGAGCAGTTTTTGACACAAACGATGACTATTTTTTATTGTACCCCAGGTTATCTTGAGGGCTGAAGCTTTTGATTACTCTTTGTTAGTATGATCATAAGTCTGTAGTTTTGTTTGCAATATAGAAACAATTCATACCCAGCTATTGGTTGGAATATTATTTATTACTGTTGTTATTAATATTAAATAGTTATGACCCTTTCCTTGGGGTGTTTCCCCTATACACCATTAATGTCACCTGTAATCCCAGGGCCTCCTCTCAGTTTATTTCTAGCCCTCGGAGTGAAATCCTTGCCCCACTGAAGTCAGTGGCAAAATTCCCATTGAGTTCAGTGGTTCCAAGATTTCTCCCCTTCTTCTTAACATGCTGTTTTCTTCCCAGGTGTAATTTTGTGATATACCTGCTCTCAGATCTGGACCGTGTGTATGTCAGGAGGCTGGTGATCAGTCCTGAGCCAGGACAGTGGTCAAACATGAGAGATTCAGCCAGGAAAACATAACACATGAGAAAGGAAACTGCAGAGTTGTAGAACAAATGTTTCCTTGTAGGGTGACGTATTCTCCTGGTTGTAGTTCATCTTTTTGATGTTCAGTCCCCTGATCCGAGCATTTTGGGTAAGACGCTCTGAGCATTAAGAGCTGAAGTAAAATTTGGACTGGCTCACAGTATGTATTGGGGGGTGGCATTTCTTGGAGCTCCTGTGACGCTGGCAGGCCAGGTGCCAGCTCATGCCATGATCCCCATGTCTCCACTGGACACTGACAGATTCAGAGCTGGAATCTAATATTGATAAAATAGGTATTAGAATTATATGAATGTTTAGTTTTAGACTCAGTTGAATGTTTGTGAGTTGCTGCCGGCATTAATCTCATTTGTAACATTTTACAAGTGTTCCACATTGCAAGATAATATGTGAGTGGTTGTAGTGTGGGCCTCTGTGACTGTAAATCACCAGACAGGAGAGAGGCATTAACTAGTGCAGGGTTCGGCAACCTTTCAGACGTGGTGTGCCAGGTCTTCATTCATTCACTCTAATTTAAGGTTTCGAGTGCCAGTCATACATTTTAACATTTTTAGAAGATCTCTTTCTATAAGTCTATAATATAGAACTAAACTATTGTTGTATGTAAAGTAAATAAGGTTTTTAAAATGTTTAAGAAACTTCATTTAAAATTAAATTAAAATGTAGAGCCCCCCAGACCGGTGGCCAGGACCTGGGCAGTGTGAGTGCCACTGAAAACCAGCTCGCGTGCCGCCTTCGGCACACATGACGTAGGTTGCCTACCCCTGAACTAGTGTAAAGTGCTGCTCTGATACAGAAATGTGTACACCCTTCCCAAAAGAGGAGACCCCTTGATACCAACAGGCTCTGGTTGGATCTTACAACTGGAAACACCCCACATCTGGATCAAGGAATCATCAACAAAAGGACTAAAGACTCTTACTGTTGTTCTGCTCTCCTCCCCCACGAAGATGAGTCATGCAAGTGGACTCCCCTCCCCACCCCCCCATCAGCTGAGTTTGCAGCTCAGAGCACGTGGCAGGAGGGGGATAAAACCCACAAATAAATGGAACTAGATATATCTATGCTGCGTGAACTCTGCGCAGTGGAGGGGGGAGGGGCCAGGTTTCTAGGCGTAAGCAAGAGATCCCCAGCTGCTGAGCCCGGATTAGCCCTAAAGAACATCTAGAGCTTGCTGATGATAGAAGCCTCTATTACCTTTTGCAACTTAAGACTGTAACTCATGTGTGTGTCTATTTGCTTGCTTTAACCTTGTGAATAACTCTCAAATTTCCTTTCCCTATTTAATAAATCTTCATATAATTTATTATAGGATTGGCTACAAACATTGTCCTTGGTGTGAGACCGAAAGTTGAAGTGATCTGGGGTAAGTGACTGGTCCACTGGGATTAGGAGTAACCTGAATATTGCTGTGATTGGTGGTGTAAGGGGCCCTCTATCACAGAGCTATGCTCACCTGGGTGGCAAGACAGACTGGCGAACCCAAGAGGACTGTCTGTGACTCTGTGTTTCAGCTGCTAAAGTGACTGAGGAGTTTGCAGTTGGTGCAGTTGGCTGGTGAAATCTATGTTTGAAACTCAGAGCTAGTTTGGGGCTTGGGCCCTGGTTTCTAACAGTCTGCCCTGAGGTAGGTGCTCACGCTCTTGCATCACCATTGGGAGTGTGTCAGCTCCTCGTTCAAACCTGCACCCAGTTGAATTCTCTGCCCTCGGCCAGTCCATCACTAAGAAGCACTTAAGGAGCTGTGCAAAGGCTCCTTGCTCTCAGGCAGATGGGTCTTCTTAACTATTTCTCTGCACTCCTCAGGGCTCTCTGGTCTCCGATGGCATTTCAGAGGCGGATTCACTCTCAGTTGCTGAGCCCACAATCCCTCCTCTTGGCTCATGGTCTCTTCTCCCTTGTTGCTGTGGTCTGGTCTCCATTGTTCCCATCGCTGGAGATGAGATACTCCCCATAGGAATAATTCCAGCTGTTGGTGGTTATGTACTCTGGAATGTGCCCCTAATTCAGGGTCTTTCCTTCGGAGTGCTCTCTCCAGACAGGCACACAGGCGACACGCACTGCCCGGCTGTGGTGCCCATGCCATATCTGTACTGGGGATACCAGGAACCTGTCGCACTGGTAAACTTCCTGAGGCACTGTGCAATGAATTTGGCAGATTCCATTTTGCAATCTTGAGAAAGGATTTTAATGCAGGTGATTCAGAGAGACTCAGAGTCCTTGCAAGGTTCAAAGTTTGGGGAAGTGATCCACAAAATATCCGTGTCAAGGCTGTATCCCAACTTTGAACTTTAGAGTACAAATGTGGGGGCCTGCATGAAGACTTCTAAGTTTAACTACCAGCTTAGTTCTGGTCCGCTGCCACCATCCCAAAGCTAATTCCCTTCCCTGGGTAGCCTTGAGAGACCTTCACCAATTCCCTGGTGAATACAGATCCAAACCCCTTGGATCTTAAAACAAGGAGAAATTAACCATTCCCCCTCCTTCCTTTCACCAACTCCTGGTGAATACAGATCCAACCCCCTTGGATCTAAAACAAGGAGAAATTAACCATTCCCCCTCCTTCCTTTCACCAACTCCTGGTGAATACAGATCCAACCCCCTTGGATCTAAAAACAAGGAAAAATCAATCAGGTTCTTAAAAAGAAGGCTTTTAATTAAAGAAAAAGGTAAAAATCATCTCTGTAAAATCAGTATGGAAAATAACTTTACAGGGTAATTAAACTTAAAGAGCTCAGAGGACCTCCCTCTAGCCTCAGGTTCAAAGTACAGCAAACAAAGATAAACACTCTAGTAAAAGGTACATTTACAAGTTGAGAAAACAAAGTAAAACTAAGATGCCTTGCCTGGCTATTTACTTACAAGTTTGAAATAGGAGAGACTTGTTTAGAAAGATGTGGAGAACCTGGATTGATGTCTGGTCCCTCTCAGTCCCAAGAGCAAACGAACTCCCAAACAAAGAGCACAAACAAAAGCCTTCCCCCCCCCCCAAGATTTGAAAGTATCTTGTCCCCTTATTGGTCCTTTGGGTCAGATGCCAGCCAGGTTACCTGAGCTTCTTAACCCTTTACAGGGAAAAGAATTTTGGAGTCTCTGGCCGGGAGGGATTTTATAATACTGTACACAGGACAGCTGTTACACACTTCCCTTTATAGTTATGACAATCCGCTTGGATAACTAAACTTTAAATCAGAGCCCAGTTAAGCCAGGAAAGTCTCATCTCATCTTCAAACTCACCCTGGCACTGACTCCCATGCTGCAACATCGGAAATGGGCATGGAGCATCCAGTTCTCCCAGAGACATGCTCGTCCTTAGGCAGGGAGCCTCGTTCCGCCCTGCAGCGCTTTTGCTGTTCTTGGAAAGGGAAAGGGAAAAACAGGATTTCTGAGTAAGCTGACCCTGTTTCTGACAGAGAGAACTGCACCTGGAGAAGAAAGGCAAGTCCTGTGTGCAAGGGACTTTACAAACCCAACAGAGACCCGCAACAATATTACGAGGAACGCTCTGGGCCCTTGTCCACAAATGACCATGGCTGAGAGGAGTGAAGCAAGGCCTGCACTAGGAGTGTGATGTCTTGGACAGAAATACACACATCAACATGGACATGGCTTGATTCACACCATTGCCCTGGGTAACTTCAGACAATGATGTGCAGGCCCATAGTGCTTGTCCAGAGGCAGGGTCATCTTTAGCTCTTGGCTGCAATAGGCCTCAGTTTTGTATCTAGCTCTTTGAAACCCAGATACACAGAGGGGCTGAGGCTGAGGGTGGGGAGTTATAGATTTGGCCAATTGCCAAAGAAGAGAGGCAGAGCTGGGGCAGTAGGTCAATGCAACTGCAAAATGTGTATTTTAGCACCACTCCACTCTGCTGCCTGGAACCCGTCAGGCCTGGTTAAACGTGGGGGCTGTTTGCTTGTCCTTCCAATCTAGGGGCTGGAGTGCTAAAGAGAGGATATAAGCACTGCTGCTACTGAGAGCTAAAGGGGATATTCCCTGGGTACAGGCACTGGTGGCCCTGGGGGGAGTTTCGCTTTGTTTTCTGAGCTGGAGGTTGTGAATGTATTTTTGTGAGGCCTCATCTGCAGTCTTTGTTTACCTGGGGCTCTGTGTAAGCTTGTGTCATTAAGATCGCGTGTGTCCACACACTGCAACCAAATTGGAGCCTGAGCAGTTGTTATTTTAGATGGAGAAAAAGAAAACAAGAAAAATCAAAAGTAAAATCTTCATGAAAAGTGTGTGTCTGCCCTGTGATCCTTCTCACCGGACTGAACACAACGGGCGGAATGCCAGATGTGCTCCGCTCATGTTCAGACGCCAAAAGGAGTGGCCAGCTTTTCACAAGAGCCCAGCATGTTGGGTGCTGAGGTCAATTGAAAATCTGGCCCCAAATGGCTGCCAGTCTCTGCAGAAAACAGAGTCTGTAGAGATGTAAAGATCCAGTCCAGAAAGAGAGTCATAAGAGCAGCGTACCTAAATACACCCCAGTGAACATCCCTCACCTGGCTCAGCTGGGTCATTCACCCAAGAACCCCAAAGCTTTAACGTACCAAAGAAAATATATATCACCTTTATAAGCCTTTTAGTTCAACGTTGTAAAGTAAGCAAGAGCCTAAAAATGTGTCAGTCTCTCCTCTTCACGCTTCTCATGCTACTCCGAGGCTGGGACTGTCGGAGGGGAGGGGAGTCCAGTTTGTTCACACCTGGATTCTGTTTTGGGTGGTGTAGAGAGGTTAGCTGGGGCTTGTCTCTCTCCGGAGCAGCAGGGAACCACATCACCTCACTAAACTCGGGAAGAGGTCTTGTTGGGCATTAGTTTGGACACGGGAGTCTTCCTCGGTGGCCTTTGTGAGGGCAGAAATAAACACAGGGAGCGCAGGCCCTAGGTCAGGGCGGGGCAATGGTGAGTCAGGCGCTCAGGCCCTCAGGCAGGGCGACAACAGTGTATAAACAGCAGGCCCAGGCCCTAGGTTCCAAAAGGCCTGGGAGAGGGGGAGACGGCCACCCGCGAGTTGGGTGGCAGGGGAGACGCAGGCCCTCCCACTCCACTGCGCCCAGCCCGGGGCCCTAGCAGCGGCAGAAGACCCGCTGCGGTCAGTGGGGATCCTGGCCGCAACACACTGACATGGGCTCTGGCAGTGCTGCAGCCAGACTAGCGTCGGTTGCCCCCGGGCTTCCAGACTCCCCCTCGGGTCGTACCTGGGTCAGGGTGGTGTCCTCAGGGGGGTCCAACACCACGGGTTCTTCAGGATTGCTGGCGCGGGTCAGGCTCGGCAACTCCTCCGGGTAGCTGGCGTGGGGCAGGTCAGGCCAGTCCTCAGGTTTACCAGAGGCCGCTGGGGTTTCCCAATTGCGAGCTAGGCCGGAGGCGTCTGGCCTCCCTGGCGGCTGCTCTCACAGTGCGCTCTGAGGTTGAGCCTTTATGCTTCTGGGGCAACCCCTGACCCTCTGGGGGGTGGGCTCAGAGCTCCCTGGCTCCGCCCACTCTGGTGTCCGGAGGGACTCGTCTCTCTCCGGGGCCGCGGGAAACCACACCACCTCACTACAGGTGGGTTTGGGGATTATAGTCAACTCAGACAAAATGCTAATAGGGGCTCACTAGACACCACACCTGCCCGGGTGGAAAGGTGGACTAGGTGACTGGAGATGAAGATGTAGGAGTCATATCAAGCTCCTCCCTGCTGCATGTGGCTCGTTGTAGACCACACTGGGTCCATCGTTTCTCTCTTCAAGCCAGGAAGTAGGAATGGGGTTGAGGCTGCTTCATCACGGAACTGCGAGAGAATAATGGGCTGTGGAAGAGGCTAACACAGCCCAGCCCTGTGGAGACAGTGGTGCTGTAACTGATGTTTTGTTTCCAGGTAGGTCGGGGTAGGGACATGGGAACAGATGGTGTGGGGCATTCGTCGTTAGGACACACAGAGTCCCACACTGCACAGAACACTCATCACTTCTGAGCCAAGCACAGTTCTCCAAGCAGCTTCTTCCAGTGGGCGGAAAAGGAAAGAGAAAATGGAACAGGTTCAAATCATCAGTTCTACACAAGTGATTCTTCTGGTAGGAACCCCCTGGGTGGTTCAACCAATCCCCTGGCCGTGCTCCAAGTGAAGGGAGCAACTTGTCTCTGTGAGATCCTGACTCCCACATAGAATCACAGATATTAAGGCCCGAAGGGAGGCCCTGTATAACACAGGTCATGGGTTTCAGAGCTGCCAGCCTCACCAATCTTCTCGCTCTCCCATACCTCCCACTCCTCTAACACTGGCTTCTCTATCCCCTTCACACAGTAGTTGCCACCCAGCAGCTCATGCCAGAGACAACCCATACCTGGCGTTAGTGGGGGTGGGAGGGGAAGGCAGAGTGAGGGCAGCGGCTTCAGCAGATGTTATTGAGCATGCTCAGTCCATCTGATGTACCAGTGCCTGAGAGTCATTTTGTTACCTCCTGCCTCCAGCATGAGGGAGACCTGCTTGTGCTTAACTGAATGTCAGCTCCCTGACAGCACGTGTCTGCGAGTTACCCAAGCATTCTCCTCAGGGCTCAGACAGCCCTTACTATGCCTTTCATGTTAGCAATAGGTGCACCCCAGTCCCCCAGCCTATTTGAAGCATTCCCCTGTAATGTCCAGCCCCGTATTCACTGAACGCTCACAGAAATACCAGGTCTGCTGTCCCCCAGGGAACAGTGCACACACCACTTGTATGAGTCAACTCAGGATTAGCACCTGGTTTAATATCACAGCACTGAGATATATTTATAGTGAAAACATTAACAAGTTTAGGATCAAAGATTCAAGAGATAGTGAGAAAAGATAATGTAAACACCAGGCTACATATAAAACAAAATCATAACAATTTCTAGAGACTAAACTTAACCGCCCGCCTGTCTGAAGAAATTTACTTACCCCCAACATCCTCTGCAGCATTTTCAACCAAAGTTGGTTGAAACCCATTTTCATGAATGTAAACACACTGCTGTTTACTTCCTAGGTGCAGGATGGGGGGTGTCCTCTTTGCCTTCTCCAAATATCCCCAACGCTCATTGTCTGTACTCAGCGACAGGACACTTGTTTTCCGATGTGCTGCTGCCCTGTTGACTTCACATCCCTTTGATAATTTCATCTGTAAGTGAGTATCAGTTGTGTTAGCTACAATGCTTAATTTACATTTGACAGAGAGACGGGTGAATGAACATCTTGTGTCAGACAGAAAACCTGTTTCTCCATCTCTGCTGTGATAAAGAATCTATGAACATATTTTCAGTGTACGTATATAACATGTTACATAATAACTATACATAGATTTCACATCAACATTAACAACCAGTGTGACCCTGGCTTTCACTGAAGACCTCACGCGGCAGTTTTTGGTGAACCAAAATGTCCTTTCCAGAATCAGGATATTCTTGTAACACCCTTGCCAGTTGGCACTGAGGGGATCACAGTTTATGACTGCATGTGGCTCTTCCTTCCCCACACCACATTTCCTGTCTCCTGTATGCTTAGCAGCACGCTGATTAGAGGGTTTCTTCCTCTGCTTTCCCCATCACTTTGCATTTTTCTGATATTATCTCACGCTGGCTGAGGAGATGCTGGTGAGTCTGAAGCCCGGTGTCTCCACTTGTCTTACAGAGGGAGGAGAGAAGCCACACTGCTTAGGCTGGTGCTTTGCACACGTGTTCCATGTGGCTGCATCACAACCCCAGGATTTACAGCTGCCTCAGCAACACATCAGCACCACAGCCACACCTTTTGCACTCAAGAATTATAACATTCAAAAACCAGTCGGAGAACACTTCAACCTCCCTGGTCCCTCAATTACAGCCCTAAAAGTAGCAATTCTTCAACAAAAAACTTCAAAAACAGACTCCAACCAGAAACTGCAGAACTGGAATTAGTTTGCAAACTGGACACCATTAAATTAGGCTTGAATAAAGACTGGGAGTGGATGGATCATTACACAAAGTAAAAACTATTTCCCCATGCTAATTTTTCCCCTACTGTTACTCACACCTTCTTGTCAACTGTTTGAAATGAGCCATCCTGATTATCACTACAAAAGTTTTTTTGAGCCTGCTGATAATAGCTCACCTTAATTGATTAGTCTTGTTAGAGTTGGTATGGCAACACCCATTTTTTCATTTTCTCTGTGTATATATATCTTCCTACTGTACTTTCCACTGCATGAATCCGATGAAGGGGTTTTAGCCCACGAAAGCGTATGCCCAAATAAATGTGTTAGTCTCTAAGGTGCCACAAATACTCCTCGTTCTTTCTGCTCCTGTTGTATTTCTCTCTCCTGGACCTGCAGAATGAGCCTGGATTCCTCAGGAGCTGGCACACTGCTGGGGGCACCTTTGGCTAAACCAGTGATTCAGCGATTAAGTGACACACTCGGGGTGAAGGGGAGACCCCTACGCCTTTCCTGTCCTGCAGGTTCCACTCCCACAGGAGCCATAGCTCCTCCTTGCTCAGCCAGTAAGTCCATTGTATCATGGATGCCACCTGGCCAATCTGCCTGGACAGAGAGTCCACTCAAATCCCTGCCCAGCCTTCCAGCCAGCGACAGCCTTCACCCTTCTGAAATTCCACAGCAACAATGATTCCAACTGTAATTCCAACCCACACCAGGCTGCGCTGGGTGATGGCACTCTACAGGGCTGTGAGTGAGAAGGAGGGAGGTGGCCTGATCTCATGAGGTTTCCATCTGGAGAGCCTCATGCTATCTGTTTATGAAGGTGGGAACATGGAGAGCCACCCAAGAGACACCTTTCCCCTGAGACCTGCCAAAGGAGAACTTGGCCAGAAAGATGGTTGCTGCAGCGGTACAGGGCCTAAAGTGTAGGGAGAATCAAGAGAGGAAGATGTGGAGGCTTCTCGGGGCTTGAGAGGAGCTGGGGAAAAGAGAGAGTCTGGAAGTCAGGGTCTCATTTCAGCAGAGCCCAGAGACACTCAGCCAAGGAGGCAAGTTAGCCCACAGGAGCTTTGTGTGAAGCTCACGCGTGGTCAACTGGCATTTGCAATTCCCTCCTGAGACGATACAGCTATGAAAGTTGCTGCCTTTTGCTCCTGGTCTGGCTGTCCTGGGGCTGATTTGATTTGGAGTCACCCTTTGTCACCCTTAATTAGTGTTCTTAGAAAAGCAGATCCAGAGGCGAGACTGGTCTGGAATTGTTCCATGTCCTTAACAAATTCCTCAAGGCTTGGCCCTCCCGCCTGCTTCCCTCCTACCCCTGCTCGCTCCATAAGCTGGGTGTGTTTCTGTGTGTGTTCACATATGAGCATTGGCTGCCCAGGGCGAGAGCTGGGGAGAACTGCAGCACAGCTTGTGTACCTGGACTGGCATTCATCCCGGTGAACATCCAGCGCACATGGTTTGGGACTAAAGCCAACAGTAAGGAGCACAAGGGAGGCCACATCACCCATCCCTCCAACTGCTGCATCTATAAATAACCATGCGGTACTTAGGAAAAGGGTCAACACACTCAGGTTACCATCTGCTGAATTCTGCTCCTTGCCCAGTAGTTATACTTCTTGTTTTCCCTTTCTCCAGCCCTCCAGCTGCATATGTCATCCTGAGCAGCACTCAACTGGCATCTAAATCCAACCAAAGTGGCTACCAATGGAACATCGCAGACATAAATCAATCTCCCAGAGCCATTTTCCACCACTGAAACTCTTCAGCTTCGGAAACGTGGAGTCCCTCTGCAGCAGTGGTGGGCAACCAGAGGCCCATCAGGGTAATCTGATTGCGGGCCATGAGACATTTTGCTGACATTGACTGTCCGCAGGCCTGGTCCCCTGCAGCTCCCAGTGGCGCAGTTTGCTGTTCCCAGCCAATGGGAGCTGCGGGAAGTGGGGGGCTGCAGGGACGTGCTGGCTGCTGCTTCCCACAGCTCCCACTGGCTGGGAACGACACACTGGGAGCTGTGGGGGGCTGTGCCTGCGGACGGTCAATGTCAGCAAAATGTCTCGCAGTCCACAATCGGATTACCCAGTTGCCCACCACTGGGTTACAGGCTTCAGAGTCAGGTGAAAAGAGGCACGTGCCAGCATGATAATGAGAGATCCCAGCTTCGTGCCTCTATTCCTCCTAGTCAGCTGCTTTATTGCATCACTGAGAGTTGTGGTTGGGAAGGCAGGATTGAAGGCTCCTCTCTTGACCCTACTCCCAGTGCTGCAGAAGGTTCTCAGAGTGGCCAGGCAAGAATGCTGCAAGGAGGAGGTGGATGAACAGCAGCCTGTGGTGCTAGCACGTGGGCATGGTGTGGCAAGAGCCCAAAATGTAGCAACTCCCACTATTCCAGTCCTGGGCCATCAGCCCTCCAGACGTCCATCAATCCTGACCCATAGCATCCCTGAAATTCCAATCCTGCCCCCTTCCCGGCTCCCAAGCACGCCCATCCAGAGCTTTGGCAATGCTCTCCAGCCTTCTTGTGCAGCTCCCTCTGCTACTCCTGAGCTCCCAGAGCTCTCCCAAGCAGCTAGCACCCTTTGCAATGCCAGTGTGCTGCAAACTGGACATGCAGCCTCACTGCTATTCCACTCCTGGCACTTGTCTGCAAACATGCATGCACAGCTCTCTGCCAATGCACCGCAACAGCATCACCTCAGTGCTTGGGGATACTGCACCATTTTTAAAATTAAGGTCTAAAGTAATGTTATTGTAACCCGTTGTGAGTTGGAGTTGGCAGCAGGCTCAGTATCTAGGGGTTCCTTTTCAACAATTCAACACAAAACCGGCTCAAGCCCCCACCCAGAGACCTGGGACAATTACACACCAGCCCCTGGGCACCTATAAGAGAAAATACTTTCCCTCTTGCAAGCAGAGTCCGAGTGTAGAAAAGAAACTTTCAATAAAATGCGGGGAAGTAACTTGGCGTTAATTTGGGAAAACACTGTAAATAGGGTTCATAAACATAAACCATGAGCAAAAGACCCACCCAAGTAGGTTGGGCAGTGTCCTTTTCCTTCAGGTTCTTAAGTCCAAAAACCAAAAGTCCTTTGACATGCCCATCCCTTCTCTGCACCCCACTCACAGTTGCTGTCCTTGGTCAGTGCAGACCCAGAGTCCAGAGGTGCATCTATGCAGTTCATCTTCCACCTGGGTGGAGGGGGAGAGGGGAAGAAGGCACCTTACTCACTCGCTACTCCTCTTCATCAGCCGATTGCCACGCATCTCCGCTGGGCTCTGCTCTGATCCTCTCTGCCAACCACACTTCTCTGCAGGACTCCCCTCCAGTCTTGTCAGGCAGCTGCCTTGCTAGCTAATTGCTACACCTCTCCACTAGCCACCCAATCACCAATCTGCCAAGATGTCATCAGCTCCTACCACTTAACACAGATCTCAAGGATTTCAGCTGTTAGTGGAGAAAACTCACTGCTAGTGCATACTGGGTAGTCTCTTGTATCAGAGACACTGTTCCAAAGCAGGTCTAAGACTTAAACCTAAGCATCAATGATTTCAGCTTTATAGTGTATAACAAAGCTCTCAATTGAGGCAAAATTAACTTTGTTATTACACAGTTGGGGGGAAAACCCAATCCATATTTAAAACACACCAACCTCAACACACTAGGCTTTGGAACCCATGTCCCTGCCTACCGAGTGACATTTAGTTGAGGGTGAATCTCTCAATCAGGGTATGCCAAGCGTAGTTCTGCTGCCCTTGAGTCACGCAACAAGGATCACAGCCCTTTATTATTCCTGCCCCAATAACAAGGGGATTGGGGATCCAACATCTGCCAAAAGTGATCACTTGGGCAAGCATTCCCATCATGCTGAGCTCCTAGGCGGATGGGTGTGCACATGCAAATGAGATCAGCTCCTGAAGTCCTCTTCCACAGCTCATCACTAGATGTCAGCAGAGAGCTCATTCAGACCTGCTTACATTATTATTCTTGGGTCTGCTCTGCATTCCCATGCACAAATACATTGCAGTCCTGAATGCAGATGCATCTTCCAAGGCAAAAAAAAAAAAAAAAAAAAAAATTAATCAGCACAGAGGGCCAAATCCTCCCACTTCCCCATATTCTCCACAGGATCCAGTCAAGGAAAAACGCTGGGGATCCCGAGTGGGAAAGCACTGCCCAAGTGGGGTGCCAAGGGAAGAAGAGATAGGAAGGAATAGGATGGGCCCTCACTGGGTCAGATAAACTTCTAACTATAGGGGTAGGTTTGGACATGTAGAATCTGCTGGCAGAGGTGATTAGAGGGAAATAGAGACAGAATGAGTGGGGTGCCAGGGAAGGGGCTGCAGACACCACGAAGGATTTTAGAAGCTGGGAAATGCAGAGTTGCATTTTTAGAGCAACCACTAATGACAATGTGGCCTGAAAAAACTGTCCTGGAAACATGCCTTTCATGAGCCTCTTATTCTCAGCTTCGTGTCTCAGGGTTGTTATATTAGTGCTGCTTTCGGCTTCGTCTGTACTAGGAACGTATGCCAGTTTAACTATGCTGCTCAGAAGCGTAAAAATCCACCCCTCTGAGTTATACTGACCTAACCCCTGGTGTAGACAGCGCTATGTCGACAGGCAAGCTCCCATTGACCCAGTTCCCACCCCTCAGGGAGGTAGAGTACCTACGCCAATGGGAGAAATTCTCCCGTAAGCATAGGTAGCGTCTTCACTGAGGCTGTGGCGTGGCTGCACTGGTACTGGAGCACCGTAACTGAATGTTAGCACACCCACCGAGGGTAAGTGGCTCTAGGACTGATGGATAGAAAAGCCCACAGAGAGAGACCCTGTGCTAAACACCCTAAGATGAGAGAGGAACGCAAATCATCTGAAACATCTATCCATCAGTCCTAGAGCCACTTACCCTCGGTGGGTTTGCTAACATTCAGGCGAATGGAAATTACAATGAAATGTATCTTTGTATGGTGATAGCTGAAACAATAGGAAGCTGCTACATGGCAAGGCTGATGAGAAACTAAGCTGGGTGATGGAGAGATTTCTCTGGGGACTGATTCATAGATTCTAGGACTGGAAGGGACCTCGAGAGGTCATCGAGACCAGTCCCCTGCCCGCATGGCAGGACCAAATACTGTCTAGACCATCCCTGATAGACATTTATCTAACCGACTCTTAAATATCTCCAGAGATGGAGATTCCACAACCTCCCTAGGCAATTCATTCCAGTGTTTAACCACCCTGACAATTAGGAACTTTTTCCTAATGTCCAACCTAGACCTCCCTTGCTACAGTTTAAGCCCATTGCTTCTGGTTCTACCCTTAGAGGCTAAGGTGAACAAGTTTTCTCCCTCCTCCTTATGACACCCTTTTAGATACCTGAAAACTGCTATCATGTCCCCTCTCAGTCTTCTCTTTTCCAAACTAAACAAACCCAATTCTTTCAGCCTTCCTTCATAGGTCATGTTCTCACTGATTGCAAAATAATCCCGAGAGCAAAGCTTTTAGACAACCCGGAGGAGTTAGTTGTTATTAATGCTACCTCCAAGTAGTGCCATTGGAGGGCCTGTGGCTGGGGGATGCAGAGGGAAGCTTATTCTCTGACCGGGGAATGGTTATGAAAACAAGGTCAAACCTTCATAAAATGGTTGAATTTGACTCTCTCTCTACAATAATGTCGCCTACGTAGGGTTTAGTATGTCTCACTCTGCTGCATTGAAAATGAAAATGTCGCTTAATAATGTGCACAGCAGAAACTAATCCTAAACCTTCATTGAGTAACAGGGGAAGATGCTCATTGCGAGAACAAGGGAGCACCGATTCTGGCTTCATGCCTGTGGCAAAATATTATCCACAGCCACTTGGAACATCATTGATTGGGGTTGCCCACTGGAAGAGCTAAGGTCAGTTACACTTTTCTCCACCTTCCAGCTGCCCTGCCATGCCCGCTGGGAGGGCTCAGTCCCTGCCAAGGGCAGAAGAGAGAATGAGTCAGAACTGGGGCGTGGGATGGGGGTACATTAGGAAAAGAACAGCTAGAGCCTTCTGCTCACACCGGAATGGACAGGAGCCGTCACTGTATCCCAACCGGGGTTGTGGGCAAGGGCAAGGCAGCCTGTGCTCCAGACAGTGTGGCACTGGGCCACGAGGAGCACACATCACACTGGGGTGGAGTGGCCGTGCAGGGGACAGGTTGGCTCTACCCCTCCCCATGCACCTGCCCGATAAGGGGGTGGGCAGGAAGGGGCGCAGCCCCGGAGGACTGGGGGGAAATCCCATCTATGACTTACTGCAGCCAGCCAGGCTCTGGACTGGAGGGCAGGAATGTCACTCAGAGCAGGGACAAAGGATTGGTTGCAGGGAATGGGCTGGTGCAGGCTTACATCTGACCATGTTCCGGTTGTTGCAGCAGCAGCTGGGAGGAGCACAGCCCGAACCTGTGGTAAGGGATTGGACCATGGTGCAGGATGGGGGCATGGCCACAGCTAGGCGGCAGGAGGAGCCCTGGAGGAACCTTGGCTAGCACGGGAATCATGGGGACAATGTGACCCTAAGAGCAACCCAAGCAGAAGGCAAGAGAGTCCCTGGTACGTAGCAATGAGTTTCAGCTAGTCTGGCCAGCTTGGTGTCCCCCAACTCACTATTGTTATATTCTGCACCTAAAGGGTGTCATGGGATCTGTCGGTGGAAACCCAATAACGCACTGATCATTAATATTTGTGTGTGATGTGTGTATGGCCAACCCACACAGGATTATACTGAGGTGCTGAAATTATGACTCACATGTTTAAACCAGGCATGTGTATAAATAGTTAATAAAAGTTTTTTTTCCAGAAAAAGGAATGTGGTTCCACCTGCTTGACTGGGTCTCCATGTAACTGGAGCAAGGTGTGACCAAAGACAAAGAAAAGCACATCTGCGTGGCAGGCAAACAAAGCCGTCCGGAGAGCAAGTGGGGAAAAAGTGATCACGTAACAAGCTCAGCAGGAGATGGAGCCTGCACCCACAGGGAGACTTCCTGCCTCTGGCAGCAGGGTCAGTGACTGTGAGAGACACTTTTCAAAGGTTTACTGCCCTATAAGAGAGGGGCAGAGAACCCTCCATTATCCTTCACCTGAGGCGACAAGGCAAACCAGCGCCTGGGACGCTGGGGGATCCTGGCTCAGAGCCAGCCAGCCATCCCTGGAAAAGGAAGCTTGGTGAGGAAATTACCTTGAACAAAGACTGTGGCTTGTTAAGTTAGGTCTTAGTCATTAGAAAGTGTAGATTTACTTGTGTGTGCGTTTGTTTGTAACCCTTCTACTTTTATCCCTTATGCTTGAACTCTCTGAACTCTTAAAGCCTCTCTTTAATTGCATAACCTTGTTTTACTTAGTCCCTGTTTGGAGCAGGGCCGGATCCAGGGTTTTGGCCGCCCCAAGCAGCCAAAAAAAAAAAAAAAAGCCGCGATCGCAATCGTGATCTGCGGCAGCAATTCGGCGGAAGGTCCTTCGCTCCGAGCGGGAGGGAGGGACCGTCCGCGAAATTGCCGCCAAACAGCTGGACCTGCCGCCCCTCTCCGGAGCGGCTGCCCCAAGCACCTGCTTGCCAAGCTGGTGCCTGGAGCCGGCCCTGGTTTGGAGGACTCAGCTAGTGCCTACGCACTAGGCTGAATGTCACCCAGGATGTGATGAATCCAGGATCTCTAAGTGTCTGAGCACATGTGTGCACACCAAGATTTTGAAATCAGTTTTAAAATGATCATATTTAGCTGCTCAGTTTACTTGTTAACATCAATCCCGCGACTGTACAGAAGCACTGTCACTTCCCAGCTCCATAACATCTCCGCCTGTGCAGCCCCCAATTGCACTGACCTGTTTTTGCTTCTACACCACATTACAAACATCACTAGTTTGCTGCCCTCCCCTAGTCTCTTAGCCATTGCAGTTTCCGAGGTTTCTCGTTGCATGTCAGTTTCTGGATCTAATTTCCCACAGATGTCGCGTTTTTCCCAGGTTGACCCAACATCATTATTTTCTGCCCACATTCCTGTTCCTCCTGATCGGTGCTCATAACTTCTCCCAGTGTAGTAGCATCTGCAAATGTTATTAACATGGTTCTTGTCCAGATCATGAATGAAGATATGTGAGACTTCAGCCAGTGCCAACCCTTGCAGTATCCCAGAGGGCTCCTCTCCCCAAGACAACACACTACACTTTATCACTCCCCTGTGAGACCTTTTTGTGAGGTTTCAGTCCATGAGTGTCCTTCAGCAAGCCAATTCGAATAGATTTTCTATTAAGATTTCATGCCACAGTGGGATTCTCTCTCCCTGCAGTAGGAGAGCAAAGGCATGACAAGATTATGATGATCAACAGATGGCTCAGGCAGTAGTGCTATAAGAAGGGAGGGATAGCTCAGTGGTTTGAGCATTGGTCTATTAAACCCAGGGTTATGAGTTCAATCCTTGAGGGGGCCACTTAGGAATCTGGGGCAAAATCAGTACTTGGTCCTGCTAGTGAAGGCAGGGGGTTGGACTTGATGACCTTTTGGGGTCCCTTCCAGTTCTATGACATAGGTAAATCTCCATATATTATATTATAAGGTAGTTGGGATGTTTGATCACCAGGAGGCATTCACAGACAGAGGACTGTTCTCATGGGATAGACTCCACTTGAGTTGGGAAGGTAGAGTTCTGGGATGGAGGTTGGCACAACTCATTAAAAGTGCTTTAAACTAGGAATTAAGGGGAGATGATTGGGAGATGCTCATGTAATCTCCACGCCTGATTCTAACACTGAGAGGGAGGAAATCAAGTGAAAGAGGATACAGCAATGGAGAAAAGAACAACAGAGGGTAGGAGAATGGACAAGAGGAAAGACAGTACCAGTCAGTTAGGCAATACTGGCAGTAAAATGACTGTACCTAATTGGGTGATGAATCTGGGCCAAGCCAAGCAGAAACAACTCAGATGTCTGTAAACCAATGCAAGGAGCCTAGGTAACAAAATGGAGGAACTAGAACTACTGGTGCAGGGAGAGAAACCAGATATTATAGTGATAATAGAAACATGGTGGAATAGCAGTCATGAGTGGAATACAGGTATTGAAGGGTCTGTCCTTTCAGGACAGACAGAAGTAACAGTAAAGGTGGGAGAGTAGCATTGTATATTAATGGCAAGGTCAACTGTAAAGAAATGAGAAGCAATGGAATGGTTAAAATGGACTCTGTCTGGGTCAAAATCACTTTGGGCAAAAATGGTAACAGAAATTCCGCTGGGATAGTGCTAGGGGTCTGCTACAGACCCCCAAGATCCTGTTTGGACATTGATAGACACCTCTTTAATATTTTCAGTGAAATAATTACTACTAGGAATTGTGTGATTATGGGAAACTTTAATTTCCAGGATATAAATTGGAGCACAAGTGCTACTAATAATAGTAGGGCCCAGATATTCCTGGATGTGATGGCTGATAGATTTCTTCTCCAAGTAGTCACTGAACAAACAAGAGGTCAGGCCATTCTAGATTTAGTATTGGTGAGTAGCAAGGACCTCACAGAACTGGTTGTAGGGGACAACCTTGGCTTGAGTGATCATAAGTTAATTCAGTTTAAACTAATTGGAAGGATAAACAAAAATAGTTCTGCTACTAGGGTCTTTGATTTCAAAACAGCAAACCTTAGAAAAGTAAGGGAATTAGTTAGGGAAGTGGACTGGACTGAAGACTCAAGGATCTGAATGTGAAGAATGCTTAGAATTACTTTAAATCAAAGTTGCAGAAACTATGTGGAGCCTGCAGCCCAAGCAAGGGGAAAATTTCATAGGGAGAGATTGCAGACTAAACTGGATGAACAAGCATCTCAAATAGGTGATTAAGAGAAAGCAGGTAGACTTCAAGGAATGGAAGATGGGATGGATCAGCAAGGAAAGCTACCTCTTTGGGGTCACAAAGTGTAAGGGAAAAGTGAGAACTGCCAAAAGCCAAGCATAGTTGGATGTTGAAAAGGAAACTAAAACCAACAGTAAAAGGTTCTATAGCCACGTCAATAAAAAGAAAACAAGGAAAGAAGTGCATCCGGCACCAGCCACTGTCAGAAGACAGGATACTGACCTTACCGGACCATTGGTCTGACTCAGGATGGCCATTCTTATGTTCTTAAGTGGGACTGCTAAGGATTGAGGATGGGGTGGACATTAAAGATAATCTAGGAATGGCCCAACACCTAAACCACTACTTTGCTTCAGTTTTTAATAAGGGTAACGAGGAGTTTGTGGGCAATGGCAGGGGGGCTAATGGGAACAAGATAGAAGTCGAATTTACCACATCCGAGGTGGAAGCCAAACTCAGCTTAATGGAGCTGAATTGTGGGGCCAGATAAACTCCATCCAACAATATTAAAAGAACTGGCGACATGAAATTGCAAGTCCAGTTGCAAGAATTGTTAATGAATCTGTAATCTTGGGGCATCGTACCCTATGACTGGAGAATTGCAAATATTGCACCTATATTTAAGAAAGGAAGTGATCCAGGAAGCTACAGGCCCATTAGTTTTACTTCAGTTGTATGGAAGGTCATAGAACAAATGTTGAAAGAGAAAGTATTTAAGGATATAGAAGTAAACAGAAATTGGGATAAAATACAACATGGTTTTACAAAAGGTAGAAGGAGATCAGGTTGACCTGGCACAATCTTTGAGAAAATAACTGATTTTCTAGACAAAGGAAATGCAGTCGATCTAATCTACCTGGATGTCAGGAAGGCATTTGATACAGTGCCACATGGGAAATTATTAGTTAAATGGGAGACGATGGGGATTAATAAAAGAATGTAAAGGTGGGTAGGGAACTGATTAAAGGGGAAGCTACAAAAGGTCATACTGAAAGGTGAACTGTCAGGCTGATGGGAGGTTACTAGTGAAGTTCCTCAGGGACTGGTCTTGGGGCCAATCTTATTTAACCTTTTCATTAATGAGCTTGGCACAAAAAGTGAGAGTGTGCTAATAAAATTTGCAGATGACACAAAGTTGGAGGAACTGCCAATATGGAGGAAGGGCAAAATATTATACAAGAAAATTTGAACAACCTTGAAAACAGAAGTAACAGAAATGGGATGAATTTTAATAGCATCAAGGGCAAAGTCAGGCACTTAGGGACTAACAAGAATTGTTGCTATCAGCTGGGGATGTATCAGTTGGAAGCAGAGGGGGAGAAAGACCTGGGTGTATTGGTTTATCGCAGGATGACGATGAGCTGCCAATGTGATGCAGCCATGCAAATGGCTAATGCCGTCCTAGGCGAGGGATTTCCAGTAGAGACAGGAAAGTGTTATTACCATAGTCCAAGGCACTGGGGAGATTTCAACGGGAATAGTGTGTGCAATCCTGGTCTCCCATGTTTAAGAAAGATGAATTCAAGACGGAACAGGTGCAGAGAAGGGCTACTAGGATAAGCCGAGGAATTGAGAACTTGCCTTATGGGAAGAGACTTAAGGAGTTTGGCTTGTTTAGCCTAACCAAATGAAGGCTGAGGGGAGATATGATCGCTCTCTAAAAATACATCAGAGGGATAAACCCCAAAAGGGAGAGGAGTCATTTAAGTTAAGGGCTGATACTGGTACAAGGACAAATGGATATACACTGACCATCAACAACTTTAGGCTTGAAATTAGACAAAGGTTTCTAATCACCAGAGGAGAGAAGTTCTGGAACAGCCTTCCAAGGGGAGCAGTGGGAGCAAAACAGAGTTTGAAACGTTTATAGAGGGGATGGTATGATAAGACAATGGCATATGACCCATCTGCGACTGCTATTAGCAAATATCTCCTACAGCTGGTGATTGGAGACTAGATGGGGAGGGCTCTGAGGTATTACAGAGAATTCTTTTCCAGGCATCCGGCTGGTGAGTCTCACCCACATGCTCAGGATCTAACTGACCACCATATTTGGGGCCGGGAAGAAATTTTCCCCTGGGTCAGATTGGCAGGGACTCTGAGGAATTTTCTCCTCCCACTGCAGAGTGGGGCAGGGGGCACTGACTAGTTTGAACTAGAGTAACGATGAATTCTCTGTACCTTTACGTTTTTAAATCAAGATTTGAGGATTTCAGTAACTCCGGTATTGAGTTACTGGAGTATGTGCCAGCTACAGGAGTGGGTGGGCGAGGTTCTGTGGTCTGCGTTGAGCAAGTCAGACTAGATGATCATGATGGTCCCTTCTGGCCTTAGAGTCTATGAGTCTAGAGTGTCTGATACTGTACTA
This sequence comes from Trachemys scripta elegans, assembly GCF_013100865.1. Taxonomy (NCBI): domain Eukaryota; kingdom Metazoa; phylum Chordata; order Testudines; family Emydidae; genus Trachemys; species Trachemys scripta. Next base: position 3,164,103 of record NC_048314.1, read on the forward strand.
AAATACAAAAATATTTGGAAACATCTGTTGTATTCACCTCTCCCACTAATTTTGTAATTGTATCCAAAGAAAGCAATCATATTTGTCTGGAAAGATTTCTTTGTTCTAAACTCATGCTATTTAGCGCTTATGGTTTCATGATCTTCTAGGGCCAGGATTTTGAAAAAGGGGCACCTACAGTTAAATCCATATGACAGGTCTGTGACGGGGTCTGACTCACCACTCCAGTGCCTCCTGCTGGCTGTCATGGGGATTAGCTCTCACCAGGGCGCCATCTTCTGCTGGTGCCTCGCCGCCGTCTCTTCTGCTCTGGGGCCCACGTCACTCCCAGAACTGTGGTGTCCTCTTCAGTGACACAGCCCTCCAGTTATGCTCTGGGTTCCCCCTTCTGGGGGCTTTGCAATATCTGTCCAGCCACTTTCCTCAGAGGCAGCTGCACTTCCCAGCCCAGGGACCCTGTAGATGGCTGCCATTTGCAGCATCCCCTCCGACTCCTCTGTAGATCTCCCTAGGCCACTTCCCCGCAGCCCCATCACCCTCTTTGCCCTAATCTCAGGGCCTCAGCCTGCAGATTCCTGCAGCCCGCCCATAATTTCTTGGGACCATAATCAGAATGGAACCAGGCCCTCATTATGGTGTGAGGGGTGCTGTGTTCCTGGCCATTCTGTCTGGGATGAGATATCAAGGAAAGGCCCTGAACCATTGTGTCAGTAAGGAGGCCCTGGGATTTCTGGTAATGCCCCTGAGTTCTCCCAGCTTCACAAATGTGTTATTCCTTATTCCCCTGTTCAGAAATATCCAGCCATCAAATTCGTGGGGGGGAACACTACCCCGTGACCTACATGAGCAGCCACACAGCATGAATGAGGAACAGCAAATGATAAAAGTGAACTGTCTGCGGACAGCCCCGAGTCTGAAAATGATTCATCCGAATGCTTCAGCAGATACTTCCACGTGAGGGATAAAACCCAGGGATTCACAAATGGGTCAGCAAACAAACAGGGGATCCATTTGTCAGATGTAGGATTCATAACAAATCTTCCCGGGCTCTTATTTGAATCATAGAATATCAGGGTTGGAAGGGACCTCAGGAGATCATCTAGCCCAACCCCCTGCTCAAAGCAGGACCAATCCCCAGACAGATTTTTTCCCCCCAGTTTCCTAAGTGGCCTCCTTAAGGACTGAACTCACACCCCTGGGTTTAACAAGCCAATGCTCAAACCACTGAGCTATCCCTGCCCCCACAGCCCTTATGCACCAAGGCACCACTCTAAACCCTCAGCCATGGTAAGAAGACTGGCCTTCCCTCGTATGCCTAGGTACTAGGTGTTCTTCTTAAAGAAGCTTGCCATAGAATCAAACAAGGGCTGCACCCTACCCTGAATCCCTGGTTCACAGACTCTAAGGCCAGAAGAGCCTGCTGTGATCTAGCCTGCCTGCCTAACACAGGCTATAGACTGTCCCTGAATTAATTCCTGGTTGAACTAAAGCAGATGCTTTAGAAGAACAGTCAGTCTTAGTGGTGGAGGATCTACCACAACCCTTGGCAAATTGTTCCAAGGGTTAATTGCCCTCCCTGCTGAAAACTTGCACCTTAGGGCATGTCTACACTTACCTCCGAAGCAATCGATCCAGCATGGGTCGATTTATCGCATCTAGTGAAGACGCAATAAATTGACCGCTGAGCGCTCTCTCGTCGACTCGGTACTCCACCAGAGCGAGAGGCGCAGGCAGCGTCGACGGGGGAGTGCCAGCAGTCAACTTACCACAGTGAAGACACTGTGGTAAGTACATCTAGGTACGTCGACTTCAGCTACGTTATTCATAGCTGAAGCTGCGTAACTTAGATCGTTCCTCCCCCCCAGTGTAGACCAGGCTTTATTTCTAGTCCAACTTGGTCTTCAACTTCCAGCCATTGGATCTTGTTAGACCTTCCTGTGCTACACCGAAGAGCCCACTATCAAATATTTGTTCCCCATACAGGTATTTACAGATTGTGATCAAGTCACCCTGTCTCCTTCTCTTTGCTTAGCTAAATAGATTGAGCTACAAGGCATGTTTTCTAATCCTTTAATCATTCTCATGGCTCTTCTCTGATGTTCTGTTTTCTTCCTGGTCATTGAGAAATGTAAATAGTGAATTCACTGTAGTACAGGAAGTGTTTGGAATCACTCTTATTATTTGTTGGATCATAGTGCCTAGGAGCCACAGTCATGGACCAGGCGCTGTACAAACACAGAACTGGAGATGGTTATACTTTCTCTTCAGGTGCCCCCCATGTCCCTTGTGACCTTTCCTTCCCATATACTCCTTCTTGCTCACCTAAAATAAAAGAGAAATAGGAAATCAATGGTTCATTTTCACTCTACATGGCATCTTGGCTCAGTCAAGTCTCTGATTTGCTGATATTCTGAGAAAATTAAACTTTTAACAAAGGCCAAGGATGCACCACAGGGACTCTGGCTCGCCTAAAGCCCATCTGGAAAAATAACCTTGCTGATTGTGCTGACAAATGACAAAATCTTGGTTCTGCTGTTGTTTTCCCCTTGGGTCTCCTGCTCTGTGCTTTGGAAACTGACCAGAGAAAAACTACAGCTCATACAAATATTCTGGTTATAAATAAACTTACATGCAGGCAAATTATCAGGAGGCACAAGATACAAAACCTGCAATCCATCAAATCTTTCCAGGCTGCAGAGGCAAATGAGTTGCTCCTTAGTGGCTGTCAGGGCTCGTGGATAGCTTTCCAACAATACTCTGTGCACAGAAGCTGTAATTCATTCGGCACATAGAGGCTGGCCTGGCAAGGGGCCAAGGGAGGGCCCTCAGTGTATTGAAATCACCATGCAGTGTGGAAGACACTGCAGTGTGGGCATGCCGAGGGAACTAGACACCCTGTCCATGTTGGAGCAAAAGCGAGTTGTGTTAGCTCTGCATAGGCCAGCATGGGGAAGGAGCCAATGGGACCATAGCTAACACACCCACTAGACATAAACCCCACATAGGGGTTGTCATGGACCCTATTTCAGCCCAGGGGCTGGAGGGGCTGGAGAGCTGCCTCTTACCCTGGCCAGGGTTGGGATTCTGTCCCTCCACCGTCTTTGCATAATTACACACACACACTTACACACACACACACACACAGCCATTTACTGAGGCTTTCTGGGGACATGTGTGTGGGGGGGTATTAATATTCTGAGCATTGAGTCAGTACAAATACAGGGTCACCCTCATCCTGCTCCGACTTTAGAATGCAGAGGTCTCCCAGGGGACATTCGGTCCAGTGGGTCCTGGGCAGGACCGGAGGGGATAGCTGAGAGACCATCGCTGCATGGAAACAAGGGGCCAGATTCTCGTATGCTGTTTAGTGGCAGATTTACACCAGTTGTGGATCTCTCCAGAGAACTGGGTTACATAATGGAATCCAGTGGCACCTGATAGCCAGAGTGCTGCAGGAAATGGGCTTCCAAATATGGCCAATGGGTCTGATGCCACGTTAGGATGTGGTTTCTGTGGTCAGGGGCCCTTGACAGCAGGGGATGTGTTTAGGCCCTTGGCAAAGGGTAGCTGTGGAATGGGATTTGTGCGACCTTGATGGATTGGAATGTGGGATATTTAGGGAGCTAATGGCTTTGCAAATCATGCATGAAAACCCCCAAAGGGCGGCTGCACATTTCTGACTGAGTCACAGACAGAGGCCTTTGTGTTCAGCACATCTGAGCAGAGCCTGCAGGGACAGGGGGTCTGGGAGTCAGGCTGGTGGAAACGTGTCAAAATGGCTTTTCAACTGAAAATTGGGGGTTTTTAACTAAATTACATTTTTGTAAACACTGTCTGGTTCCAGGCCTAATTTTGACCTTGCCTTGAAAAACCGAACCACCCAAAATAGAAACGGTTCATCCAAAAACTGAAGATGTCTGGCTGAAAACTGAACATTTCAATTTGGAAATGCTGCCCCAGTATCTCATGGGACTTGACTTTTCGGCGCCTTGTGCCCCCGGTCTCCTCTCTGGGCCAGACTCCCCAGCTGAACTACATTTCCCACAATGCACTGTAGCCATGGGACTCCCATGATTCTCACAGCAGCACTTCAGTTGGTTTTCAGGGGAAAGTTTTCAGTTTGGGGCCAAAAATGTTCAGTTTTTGTTTTGACTTGTGGCCAAAAGGTCAACCTTTGTCACACGGGAAAACATACGAGCAGCTCCAGCCGGGAGCTCCTACCTCCCGTTACCCAGGAACTCTTCCCTCCACTAGCTATGGGGCAGGGGCCTGCGCTTAGGAGTGGGAAGAAATGGATTGTGCACTTTCTGAACCCAGGAAGTTCTGAGTAGGGTGACCAGATGTCCCGATTTTACAGGGACAGTCCCGATTTGGGGGTCTTTTTCTTATATAGGCTAGTATTACCCCCCACCCCCTGTCCTGATTTTTCACATGTGCAGTCTGGTCACCCTAGTTCTGAGTGGCTAGTGGTGACAACGCAGAAGCCCCATGTGTCCCCAGTACTGTGACTGAGCTAGTCTCCAAGCCATGCACAGTGTGATGGGACCTAGATCCTGGCACTGGGCTGTCCTTTCCTTCCATTCAGGTTCACAGGCCCAGCCTTAGGGGCAGCGATCAGGGCAGTTGCACTGGGCATCAACTTCCAGGGGCCAGGGTTGCCAGGTGTCCGTTTTTTGACCGGAACATTAAAAGTCTGGTTGGCGATGCTGCAGGGCTAAGGCAGGCTCCCTGCCGGTCCTGGCTCTGCACTGTGCCCCAGAAGTAGCCAGTGGGTCCGTCTCCTGGGGGGGGGGGGGGGGCTCCGCACGCTGCCCCAAGCGCCAGATCCACACTCCCATTGGCTGGGAACTGCGGCCAATGGGAGCTGGGGGCGGGGGGGGGCAATGCCTTCAGGCGAGAGCAGCGCATGGAGCCTCCTGGCCCTCCCTACCTAGGAGACAGACCTGCTGGCCGCTTCCAGGACACAGCACGAAGCCAGGACAGGCAGGGAGCCTGCCTTAGCCCCACTGCGCTGCTGACCGGGAGCCACCCAAGGTAGCCCCACACCCCAGTCCTGAGCCCCCCCAAACCTGCAGCCCCCTCCCGCACTCCGAATCCCTTGGCCCCACCCCCAAGCCTGGAGCCCCCTCCTGCACCCCAAGCCCCTCAGCCCCAGCCCAACCCCAGAGCCCACACCCCCAGCCCAGAGCCCTCACCTCCTCCTGTACCCCAACCCCCTGCTTCAACCCGCAGCCCCCCCCCCCGCACTCCAAATCTCTCAGCCTCAGCCTGGAGCCCCCTCCTGCACCTCAAGCCCCTCATCCCCGGCCCCAGCCCAATGCCCGCACCCCCAGCCCAGAGCCCTCACCCCCCCTGCACCCCAACCCCTGCCTCAACCCACAGCCCCCTCCTGCACTCCAAATCTGTCAGCCCCACCCCCCAGCCCGGAGCCCCCTCCTGCACCTCAAGCCCCTCATCCCCGGCCCCAGCCCAGAGACCTCACCCCCTCTATACCCCAACCCCCTGCCTCAACCCACAGCCCCCTCCCACACTCGGAATCTCTTAGCCCCACCCCCCAGCCCAGAGCCCCCTCCTGCACCCTGAACCCCTCATTTCTGGCCCAACCCCAGAGCCCGCACCCCCAGTTAGAGCCCTCACCCCCTCCCGCATCCCAATCCCCTGCCCCAGCCCGGTGAAAGTGAATGAGGGTGGGGGAGAGCGAGCCACTGAGGGAGGGGGAATGTAGTGAGCAGGGGTGGGGCCTTGGGGAAGGGGCGGGGCTAGGGTGTTCCATTTTGTGCGATTAGAAAGTTGACAACGCTAGTGGGCCATGGCCCACCCAGGCCCATCCGTGGCTGCACCCCTGCCCTGCAGGGTCTCCTCTAGGTCACATGGTCTAAATCTGAATAAAAGCAAAATCCCAGCATGAAATTCAGTCCAAACCTTGGTGCAGACCTGTTCCCCATCAGGCCATGTGGGAGCAACAGCTTCCCCGGGTCCCAAGAGAAACCAGCTCCTTGCACTCGGCTGCTAGACTGCCGTACTGACTGCCGGGCTGAGCCTCTGGGCCCAGCAAATGGGGCCTGCCCTGGCAGGGACGAGGCTGCCAGGAGAGCTCACAGGGAGAGGGTTAGACTCACAGGTGCAGCCCAGTGCTCAGGTTGCCACTTCTCGCACTGCTGCTCCTGTCCTCCCCCTCGGCCTCACCGCTGAGTGTGCTGCTAGTGGCAGGGAACAGGGCTGCTTCGGGCTGATTAAGGGGCATTATAGAATCGGAGTAATTAACTGGGGGAATTGCAGGCTATAGCTCCTCAGACAGAGAACATCTCCTAAACAGGATTAGACGGGGAGTCAGGTCTCACATGTTCTAGCCCCAGTTTTGCCTTTCAATTTGCTAAGTCATTGCCTCACCCAGTGCCTCAGTTTCCCCTGCTGTAAAATGGGGATCGTGACACTGACTTTCCCTCAGTAAAGTGCTTTGAGATCTGTGGATGAAAAGCCCTGTAGAAACGCCAAGCGTCGCAGCATTCGCATACACTAAAATGATGCTGACCATATAGCCCACAGGCAGCAGCCCAGAGTACTGACATGCACCTGACAAAGCACAGCAAATGGCCTCAATAGAATCAGCTCAGAGCAGGAGAGAATCAGTCACCAACTCAAGCACCAAAATTCCTGCCTCTTTTTGAACATGAGCAGAGCCCAGCTGGAGAGGGGCTGTGGTGCTGTCAAATGGAGCAGAGCGAAGGGGCTCTGATGAATGCACAAAAGCCCATGTCTGAGGATCTGACCCAGCTCCTGGAGTCAGTGGAGAGATTCAAGGGGAATTAGAGCAAACTTTAAGAGAGTTTGTTGTGCAACCTGCTGCCCAATGTGTTTCACAGCTCCCCTGCTGAGCTCTGTCTGCCAGGGGTATGAGTGTGTTACACCATCACCCTAGAGCAGGGTAGGCAACCTATGGCATGTGCGCCGAACGTGGCACGTGAGCTGGTTTTCAGTGGCACTCACACTGCCCGGGTCCTGGCCACCGGTCCAGGGGGCTCTGCATTTTAATTTAATTTTAAATGAAGCTTCTTAAACATTTTAAAAATCTTATTTACTTTGCATACAACAATAGTTTAGTTATATATTATAGACTTATAGAAAGAGACCTTCTAAAAACGGTAAAATGTATTACTGGCACGCGAAACCTTAAATTAGAGTGAATAAATGAAGACTCGGCACACCACGTCTGAAAGGTTGCCGACCCCTGCCCTAGAGTCTAGCTCTGGAAGTTCCCTTTTCAATCCCCGGTAGGTTGGCCAACGTGGCAGCCATCATGTTTGAGGGAGTCTATCTCCTGGGATGGAGATGGAGAGCTGTATGCTGAGGGCTACCCTTCTGTAGTAAAGATGGTTGGTGGATGCAAATGGTCCCCTCCGGGATCCTGGTGAGTTGTGACTATGAGTCACAGGGGCAAGGTTCTGGGTAACTTCTTTTCCACAGCTTGCAGTGAAGAAAGGCCCAAGGGGAGCCTTGAAATGATGGCTCTGGATGGGGTGTTTCCAAGACAGAGCTATTCATAGGTGTCCCACCATCTGCCTCTCACTCTGGGCCGTGTTTTGGTTGATTTAGATCCGAAACAAAGACTTCCTAAGAAGGCAGCTGTTGGTTAGTGTGCTTTATTCCTGTTGTTAGAGTAGTGTTGGCTAATTTAATGAGAGGCTGGGCTGAAATACAGGCAGATGGCAGCAGTACACAGCCAGACCGTCTGTACTTGGCTTATTAATTTGCTTTCTTGATTAAAACAAGGTTTTCCTGAGAAAGGCATTTCTCCTTTGTGGAATGTGATATGTCAGACCAATGAGTCTGTGACTCCCAGCTAAACCCAGAGCCAACATCTCATGTTTAATTTTCTTTAGAGAAACCCTAACACCTTTGCTTTATTACAGCTTGGCCTTCTGCCCGGGGAGAGACCTTGCCCCTGTGCTCTTTGGAGCATTTTATCATGGAAGATGCAGAGCAGACTCGCTTCATCGCAATGCAAAAGGGAGGAGAAGGTGGGAACAGTTTCAATAAACCCGAAGAGTGGGAGCTTCTGAGAACCCTTCCAGATGGGTTAGAAATGTTGGTTTTCCTGTTTCAAAAATACAGCCTCGTTTCATTCCTCCAGAGAATGGATCAGTATAGAGTCAAAGAGCTTTTTGGCCAAATGAATGGACCCTGGATTTTTCCAATGTAATGTGATCCCCTGCCTCATTATTGGAAGACCTAGGAGAAGAAAACAGCTGTAACTCTTACCAGTAACGGACCAGGAACATCTGAAATACCTGCAATTGGCTATAACTTAGGGCAGGAGCTCTGAACACTTCAAGGGCCAAATCTTGCTTCAACTAGCAAAGTCCCCATTGACTTCCAAGCAGCATGGCTGGAGCCCAGATTGTTAACCAGCCACATCACCCCATTCTAGAGAGGAATTCTAGATGAGAAACAGCTCCCAGGGTCCCATTTCTGTGTTTGACTCTTTTTGGCTACAGCAACTCCTTCCACTTCCACTTCCTCTGCCCTCATTTTATTTCAGTAGATCCATTTTAAAGGACCAGTATCAAAATGACATAGTTCCAAATTAATCTCTGGTGTCAAATGGCATTTCTGTGAAAGAGGTGCGGAGCACGTGTGGGCTTCTGGAGCGAGAGAACAACACTGTCTTAAGACTCACATTGGTTAGCTGATTCTGATCATTCACTGCACCTTTCCTGTGGCTCTTTGTGTCTGTCACCGAGCTCAAGTACAGACTGAAGAATTATTGTCACTACAAGTTTTATTAGCCAAATAAAAGTTGAAAAGAATAGGAAATTACAGAAAGCAAAATAAAGAGTGTTATGTGATAGGATCTCCAAAGTCCTCAAGAATGAATATGACATTATGTTAAAACTTCTGCAAAGTAACAAATCAATCAATTAATCCAACTTTTTCACACAGTCACACACAGTCATATTACACAGGTCAGTGTGTCCTAGCTCGATACTATTCTGGTAATAATAACCAAGGGACTGGCAATAATATGGAACTATAGACCTCTCCCTGTTTATATTTGCCAGTCAAGATTGTATGGCAGGCAAATTATGGGACTGCATGTGCAGTTCAACCAAACATAGCTCTAAAGTTCAAATTTATTTAGGAATATAGACAGTTATTTATCCCCGATTTAGCAAAAGACTTAAGCACTTGCTTATCTTTAAGCACATGAGCAGTCTCATAGACAGCCACTTCCCCTAGTGATACGAGGAAACCAAACCTTTGCACTCACACACACAAACGCTTCCCACAAGTAGCTACATTACACTATGCAGATGCTGATTGAAAGCTGGTCCTATTTCTCTGGAATTTCACCATTAGTGTAGGCTCTCCTGCTACTTTACCACAATGCTAAAAGTCTTTAGCTTACCAGCCAGTTCTAACTGTCTTGCTCCTTTCAGCTCAAGGAGCTGACAATTTCTTTTGACCATGACCCATTTGGTCATCTAGGCCGGCTGCTGTGAACATTCAGGGTCTCTGTCAGTAGGCAGGACTGGTCTCCTGTCACAAGCAGTAGAAAGCTAAACGAGTGTAATGGAATGAATCAGTTGTCTTGTTCTTTTCTGGTACCGCGGCAGGCTCCCCTCAGTGATTTAATGAAGCGTTAGTAATAGGGTGCTTGACTGTGACAAGACTTTAGTTGTTGCCAGTCATGGGCTGCACTTCGTCCAGAGGTGGCGTTCTGTGTCTCCTTCAGCTAGGCATTGTGGGTTGGGAACGAAGTCGTGCAGGCAGCAATGGCTGGAGCAGATACCTTACAAAGAGAGGTGGACAGAGACCCATCCGTTTTGCTGATCATAAAGAAGATTGAGACGTGACTGGACTACAGTGCATCAGTCATGGAGAGAGAACACCAGGTACTAAGGGGCTCTTTGCTCTACCAGACAAAGGCAGAACAAAAACCAGCGGCTGGAAGTTAAAGCCGGACAAATTCAAATTAGAACTAAGGCACAGATATTTGACAGTGAGGGTGAATAACCACTGGGACAGACTACCAAGGGAAGTGCTGGGCTCTCCATCTCTTGATGTTTTCACATCAAGTCTGGCTGCCTTTCGGGGAGACATGCTTTAACCAGACAAGTTTTGGGGCTCAATACAGGGATAGCTCAGTGACACCCTATGGCCTGTGATAGGCAGGAGGTCAGATTAGACAATCTAATGAATCTATTAATCCTGTGTCCAATGGGCAGTACGGCCTGGCTCCTCTTCTTGGCAAAGTTGATAATTTAGTTGGGGTTGGTCCTGCTTTGAGCAGGGGGTTGGACTAGATGACTCCTGAGGTCTCATCCAACCCTGATATTCTATGATTCTATGTGGATCAGTCAGGACATAATTCAAACTTCTTACTAAGATCGGAAATGGCCCAATTGGAATATAAATCATCTGTCACCCACCATCCAATGAGGAACCAATGAGTCACCTCTGCAGGCTTCTATCCTTGAGTATGTCTACACCGCAATTAAACACCTGTGCTCGGGCTATGGAGCTGTTTAATTGAGGTGTAGATGTTCGGACCCTCCCGCCTCATTGGGCCCCAGAGCCTGGGCTCCAGCCCGAGCCCAGATATCTACACCACAGTTAAACAGCTCCTTAGCCCTAGCCGTGTGAGCCTGAGTCAGCTGGCATGGGTCAGCCGCGGGTTTTTAATTGCAGTGGAGACATACCTCTTGTGACCCTTTACTGTTGCTTGTTACTGGAATTTAAACCCCATACAAGCAAAACTTCTTAGGCTATGTCCCTTCTGACTGCCGGTGACAACTGTTCACCCTCTGCCAGTTCAGGGGACATTCTGCCTCCACAAGATGCTTTCTGTGGGTCTTTGGGCATGGTCACTGTTGCATGTGTTTCTATCTTGTCTATCGCCTCTTATTTTTCATCATTTCCGTTCCTTTGGAATGTGTCTATTTTTAGTTCCTGGAGAGTTTGATGTAAAATCTTTCCACAGTCCATAATACGGGGATGAAGCTCACCTGAATCATGTACCTGTGAGCAAAAGTCACTTGCTTTTTCCAGCACTAGAAGGATGTTGCTGGTAATGAATAGCAGGATAAACCAGTGGCATAAATCTCTATCAGTAGCTCTGTTCTCTTTTCAGACTGGTAGCCGTGTTAGTCTGTATCAGCAAAAAACAATGAGGAGTCCTTGTAGCACTTTAGAGACTAACAAATTTATTTGGGCATAAGCTTTCGTGGGCTAAAACCCACTTCATCAGATGCATGTTCTCTTTGCTTCATTTGTGAGATTACAATCACTTGTTCATACTTAGCTGTCTCTGTGTAACTGCTAACCCGCAACTCACACTGCATGAGTCACAAAAAATGGGATTTTGGAAGGAGCTTCCGGACTATCTTGTGGCTTTGCCGGAAGTTCTATTTAAAGCACAGCACCTTGTTGCATGCATGCAAAACCTCATTACTATTTAGTAATAAATTCCATATTCTATAGTGTTGTAATCACAGAAGGTTTTAAACAGCACTTGTTTGGGATGACATGCGGAACTCACGCATGGTGTGATACAGCCATTCCAAACCTAAAGTAATAGAACCTTCATACCGCCTCCCCAGCGTGGATTCTGGCTATCCCCCATATTTTACAGAGAAATTACAGAGATAGCCAAGAGGTTTGAATAAAGATCAAATTTTGTATATGCAGTGGTATTGTAGCCATGTTGGTCCCAGGCCATTAGAGACAATGTCTCTCTAAATATTATACATCAATTTCAGAACAGACCTTTGGGGGAGATTCAAAACATTTTTAGAAATAATTTAGAGAGTTTTAAGTTTTGAGACTATTTGTAAGCCCCTGGAGGATAATAGAGTTATAAGGAATAACCAACATGGATCTGTCAAGAACAAATCATGCCAAACTAACCTAATTTCCTCCTTTGACAGAGTTCCTGGCCTACTGGATACGGGAGAAGCAGTAGACATGATATATCTTGATTTTAGTAAGGTTTTTGATACAGCCCCACATGAAATTCTCATGAGCAAACTAAGGCAATGTGGTCTAAATGCAATTACTATAAGGTGGGTGAAAAACTGGTTGAAAAACCATACTCAAAGAGTAGGTATCAGTGGTTCACTGTCAAACTGGGAGAGGTGTATTTAGTGGGTTCCTGCAGAGGTCAGTCAGGGTTCATTAATGACTTGTATAATGGAGTGGAGAGTATGCTTATAAAATTTGTGAATGACACCAAGAAGGGAGAGGTTGCAAGTACTTTGGAGGACAGGGTTAGAATTCAAAATGACCTTGACAAATTGGAGAATTGGTATGAAATTGGATGAAATTGAATAAAGACAAGTGCAAAGTACTACACTTAGGATGAAAAGACTCAAATGGAGAACAACACAGTGGGGAATGACTGGCTAGGCGGTACTGCTGCTGAAAAGGGTCTGGGAGGTTATAATGGATCACAAACTGAATATGAGTCAACAATGAGATGCAGTTGCTAAAAAGGCTGACATTATTCTAGGGTGTATTAACCCACTCCCATGTCTGGAAAGCATGGCCATTTCCCAAACCTCAGAAAAATAGCTTTTCTCTATGTATAAAAATGTCACCGTGTTAAGATCTCAAATCTCAACACCTTAGAGACAGAAATAAGCATTGTGTGTCCCAGTGAGAAGCCAGGGATCTCCCCTTCACATCGGGGTACCTCTCCCTCGCTTACCATTCAGAGATGCCGGACCCTGAATATGTTACTCATCCTGGGTCTTGGGTCTGTCTAACTTGGGAAAGGAAATTTCATATTTGAGAGGAAAGAAGGAAATACTGTCCTGGTCGTCTGATTTTTAATTTTGGCTGTTTGGAGTTGCTCAGATTTATGGACTGTTGGAATAATTCTCTGGCCTATGTTAGGCAGGAGGTCAGAGTAGAGGGTCATAACGGTCCCTTTGGGTCTTAACATCTATGAGTGAGTCCCAGCAGCATAGGTGTCAACTTTTATTTTTCCCTAGGGGTGCTCCGCCCCCATTCCACCCCAAGGCCCTGCCCCCAATCCGCCCCTTCCCCAAAGGCTCCATCCCCGCCTCTTCCTTCCCCCACTCCACACTCTTCCCCCAAGACCCCCGCCTGTCTGCCACTCACTGCTCTCCACCATCCCCCAAGCCCCTTCCCAAGCCGCCAATCAGCTGTTTAGTGGCGGTGGCGCCGGCGCGGATCAGCTGTGGCTGGAGGGTGTTGAGCACCCACTATTTCTTCTCCATGGGTGCCCCAGCCTGGAGCATCCACGGAGTCGGCGCCTATGCTAGCTGATACGGATTAGAGTCAGAGTGCAGGTAAACTGCCCAAAGCTAAAGAAACTGATCACATGGCTCCACATCTTATCCTGCGGAGATCATCGCTACATGAGTGGAACTGCAGCCAGAGCTCGTTTCAGCTACCGACAAGGTTTGTGTAAATGTTTCCATTGTCCCCCCTTGTCTTCAGTGGCTGCTACTTTGATCATTCAGGATGATTTCTCCAGACACAAGTCCACAGATCAACACACATGCTATTGAAATGCAGCCATGGCTAGTGAATCAAAGCAGCCACAGTACACAAACGTTTAGGCCAGAAAGTCAAGAATATCATAAACCCCAAGAACTGTGCGTCCTCAGAAGACATTTTTCAGCTACTCTGACATCTCAAGGTCCCCTGCACATTTCAGAGGCTAAGAACGTCTCTAAATAACACCCTGTTCACATCTGAATTCCCTGCGCCTGCAAATGGGAGCTGGCGTTCAGTGTAACAAGATTATGCATTTTCTCAACCGCCAAAAACATTCTCATCTTCCACAGATCTGTTTTCTCCAGCCAAACAAACCTTAAAGAAGCAATGCAGTGAGTACTTCCAAGCCCAGCACTGGGCCAGTCACAGACCTCTGTCCAGCATGACAGACTGCAGAGCCTTGGAGGATATGGGTATTTGTATCTTGCTTCCTCCTAGCTATCTTTAGCTGCTCAGACTGCCGGCTGTCCCTGAGGCCAGTGTGATGCAGATGGCTTGGAAACGAGGCTGCAGAGATAGAGGTGAAGTGTGCCTCAGGAGGGAAGATTGCTGCTGATAAACTCAAGGACTGCTTGAAAGAGGTGGGAGACGAATGTGCTTAGAATAAATACAGCAATATTCCCAGAATGATGGTTACGGCCCCAGTTGCCCTCCAGCCATTTCATTTGCTGATTGTGACATTAGGTTTTTGTGCTGTCAGTTTCGTGCTGGTCAGCGTAGGGGACTAATGCCACAAGCTACAGGCAGATTGTGTGGAGTGTCAAGGGCCCTGTGCAAACTTCCCCTCCACAGCCTTAATAGTGGATCTTAACCCCAAGCTGTATCACCTCTCCTTCTTCCAGTCACCTTCCTCCAGCCCTGTCCGAGCTCTGCCGATGCACCTCAGTCCTGACTAGCGCTAGGCCAGTCATTGCTTTTTTGGTTCACTGGAAGTTATGAAAAAGTGAAACAATATTTTGGTTTGGGTCAAACCAAATTTTAAAATTTTTGGCCAATCACAAAAGTCCAGTTCAAGGTCAACTGAAGGGTTCTGTTGGACCCAAAGCATTTTGTTTCTGGGTTTTTGTGAAGGCCTGGATTCGCCAGGTGGCCAGGGGAGGAGGTGGTGGCTCCCTAATTAGCTTTAGCCCGGTGGTTAGGGCACTCCCCAGGGATATGGGACCCCAGGTTCAGCTCCCCACTCTGCCTGATGGGAAGCAGGGCTCTGAACTTGGGCCCCCCATTAGAGCCCCAGCCACGGGGCTATGAAGAAGTCTGTTCTTAGAGGAGACTAGGTGCCCCCAGTCCTGCTGTACTGACTCCAAGCACCCACGGTGCACTGGGAAACCCCCAGCTAGGCCCAGGGCTGCCATCTCCCTAGGCCTCCCCCCTGGGGTTGTGGGGTTTGTCCCTAGAAAGCATAGGGCCAAGTGGGCCAGTGCATGAATGGGACAATATGGCCCTGCCCTGCTGCTATCTGACAAGGGGGGAGCAGAGAGAAGTTTGCCTTGGAGGGATTGAGGGAGCCACTTTACCAGCCCTGCCCCAGAGCAGGCAGCCTGAACCCATGCTGGAGGCAGTGGGGTTGAGTTCAGGGAGGCGAGAAGCAGCACAAGTGTTGGCGGGAAGCAGGGCCTCAGGCAATGGCCCTTGGAGGGCAGAGGCTGGAATCCATGAGGGGATGGCAGCAGCAACAGGAGGGAGAATGGAGGAACTGGAGAGACTCTCTGGCAGAAATGGTCTGCCGAAGCGAGGACGGGAAGGGCTCGGGGCCTAGAGGGGCAGAGATGGAGGCCTCACAGGAGCCATGGAAGCCTGGCCAATACCATAAGCCTGGCCTCAGGCTGTGGCTGAACTTCATGCCTTTGGGATGCCCTTTGCTGAGCAGAGGCAGGGATTGGGTTTCCAGTCTTAGCTCTCTCCCTGCTGGGCTCCTGACATCCCTCAGCTGCAGTGTTTTGTGGCTGGATAATTCATGGCTGCTCTTGTATGTACATTGCTACTGACTGTCCAATGTGGAAATATTTCGTGATGAATGGGTTTCTACAGGCACTATTTTTGCAGTGGAAACGAGCCAATAAGATCATGTACTGAGAAGCCAGCTACCATTTTTAGTCCGTATAGACACCCACAAGCCACTCTGGCTCCAGCAGGGCCTCCGGAGTTGTTTATAGTAGGCTGGCCAGGCCCTGCGACAATGTGGTTACCATGCAAGAGACCCATGCTCTAGCGCTGAGCCTTGTCTCTTCCTCCTCAGCCAGCCAATTGCTTCAGGCAGCTCATTCAATCCTGCTTTGTGTTTGGGATTGGCCCTGAGTCAGCCAGCAGAGTCCAGCTGTGCTAATGCCACCCCGAACATAGACAAGGAACACAGTTCAGTTTACCCCAGGTCCAAGCAAACAGGGACATGTCAGCGTCCCTTGTCTGCACAGAGAGTTGCACTGGATCAGTTTCACCAGTTGCTGGCCACAGTTACTGAATCACAAAGATAGCCAGTGTCTCCGTCCCTGGCTGGACGGCAGGGTGATGGGCACTTGCAGTGCCTCTGGTCCATGTCAGAGTGGCACTGAGACACCCCAAAGGGAGGGAGGCTGCTCAACCTAGGTTCTTAAACTGGTGACAAAATAAAGTACCCCAAAGCCTGTGTCTATTAAACGTGCTTTCTGCTCCAATTTTTGGGACCTGAGTAAATTAAAGCCACCACCCCTTCCAGGGCATGATAGTGTGACAGACCCAGACCAGTGGGGTACAGGAGTCTGGTAGAGGGCAAATATACTGGTCACTGGATGAGTAGTTTTCTGTTCCCTGAGTGACCAGAACAGGGGCTGCACTAGAGTAATCAGGAACCTGCTAGAACCAGTTAAGGCAGGCAGGCTAATTAGGACACTTGGGGCTAATTAAGAAGAAGCTTCTAGAGTCAATTAAGGCAGGCTAATCAGGGCACCTGGGTTTTAAAAAGGAGCTCACTTCAGTTTGTGGTGTGAGTGTGAGGAGCTGGGAGCAAGAGGCGCAAGGAGCTGAGAGTGAGAGGGTGTGCTGCTGGAGCACAAGCGTTATCAGACACCAGGAGGAAGGTCCTGTGGTCAGAATAAGGAAGGTGTTTGGAGGAGGCTATGGGGAAGTAGCCCAGGGAGTTGTAGCTGTCATGCAGCTGTTACAGGAGGCACTATAGACAGCTGCAGTCCACAGGGCCCTGGGCTGGAACCCGGAGTAGAGGGCGGGCCCGGGTTCCCCCCAAACCTCCCAATTGACCTGGACTGTGGGTTCTTCCAGAGGGGAAGGTCTCTGGGCTGTTCCCCAACCCACATGGTGAATCTCTGAGGCAAGAAAATCCGCCAATAAGCGCAGGACCCACCAAGATAGAGGAGGAACTTTGTCACAATAGCTAAGAACAAAGAGGGAGCTTGTCTGACTGTTGAACCTACAGAAAGCTGTGCTGTGGCCACCCTTTCCCAATCATAGCACTTCCCATCCCTGCTGTCCTGATCACGGCACCCACCGCTCCCCTGGCCACCTGTTCTGGGTGGTGGTACCAGCCTGGACATCTGGATCCCAGCTCCCTCAGTCCTTGGGATCATGCTGCCCATCCATGTTAGGTTTAGTTCAGCAACATGTGATTTATCAGATCATACCTCAACAAATCAACTTAGCCTAGTGACAGTGAGTACTAATGACTACAAACTGTCCCAGCCAGGTCATGGGCTACCGGACTTGGTATTCCAAGCCAGAGTCCACAGTCACAAGATAGGAGACAAGACAGGGTCAGAATATCAGGGGTTAAGAAGCAGGAGACAAACTGGCGATCAGCATCACAAGTCAGATGCTAGACGTCAGGCCAGGCCAGGAAGTCCAGCTGCAGAAGCAGGGTGGAACCCAGTTGTACAGACAGCAGCCTGGCCTGCTGATCGCTTAAGTAGAGCCAGTGGGCCAATCAGCCGCTCTGGGACTCGGCCAATCAGACCTCTGGGATGGAGCCTCACACTGGGGGTGGGCTTTGTGGGTCTTAGGTAAGCCACTGCTAGCAGGCTGTGGGTAGAAGCCTGGAGTGTGGCTGCTCCTATAAACCTTAGGGGCCTGGGTGAGACTTGTGCGTCATGACACAGCATGGGCATAAACTGTCCTCCAAGTGGGTGCACTTCGCTATGCTAAACAGTTCAGTGCCATTTAACCAGAGGTTTAACAGATGTGCAATTCTTTTCATTTGCCATAGACAGATAAAGAGAGATGTTTTCCCCTGAGCAGAAGTACTGGAAAGAATAGGAAGTGAGGCTCTTGCTTCCCCCAAATTCATGTTGCTTATCATCTCACTGCTGCTGTTTGTTCAGAGCAACAGCCCCTGGGATCCACAGGAAACCTTCATGTCTCTGTGTGGAGTAGCAAAGTGGGGAATGTGGCAGCCGGGCGAAGGGCCATGAGAGTCAAACGTCCCTGCTAGAGCTGGCCAAACAGTTTCTCCAGAACAGTTTTCCACTGGAAAATCTAAATCAAAACATTTCATAGGAAAGTATCAATTTAGACAAGGAAAAACTCAAATGATTTGCATCAACTTTCTCATTTTGCTTCAATAATCTTGAACGTTTTGTTTTAATGTTTATTATAATATTAATTGTCATAGGATGTTATATGTAATATTATATTCAAATATTTCAACATTATCTGACTGAAACTATTCAGCTCAGCATTATCGAAACAATTCAGTGTTTCTGAGTTGAAATTTTTCAGCATTTCCATTCCACGGTAAATTTCAAAATGTCGACTTTTTGTTGCAATTTGGAACAAACAGAAATGTCAGCATTTCCTGTGGAGCGGACATTCTGGTTTCTGGCCAGCTCGCTCCCTGCCATCTTGCATGTGGGAGCCGGCCTTAGGGAAAATGGCGCCCTGGGCAAACTTGTATTTTGGCATCCCAGGCCCTTGAGGGCACCCCCTCCCACAGTGATCCCTGTGGGTTTCGCACACCCCCAATCACCCCTGACCCCCACGACTCCCCCCCTCACCTCCAGGCCCCACTGCTTCCCCTGAATGCTCAATTTGTATTGAAAGAGGTGCCGGAGTTCACCCCAGCACAAATTAAGCACTGGCTCGGCAGCCAGTGCAGGCCAGGTGCCCAACTCTGAGTTTTGGGGCTGTGTGTGCACCTGAGTCTTTTGTAGATGAAAACCTACTTCCTTTGTTTGTTGGTTTGCTCGATTGCTTGTGGGTTCTCCTCTGGGGCAGTGAAGTAAATAGCTGGGATTTGTTGCAGAGATGGAGTTTTGCTTAATTTCAAAGCAAAAAAAAATCCCTGAGCTCTCCTACGTAAAATGCAAAATCCATGCTTTGCTTACACAAGAAACTGGCACCAGGTTAATTAATGGTGTGGTTTTAACATGATTTAGTGACACTGATGCCAACAGCGGTATACATCTGCTTATTTCAGTTTAAGTCAGTTTAAGTTTATTTTGGTTTAGCTTACGTCACCTAGCAGCAGTTGTAAGTGAACTGAAATAAGCTACTCATAACCAAAAATAAGTGTGTCCAGATAGGTTTGCATGGCTTTAATTACATTGATTTTACATCACACCAGTGCATCTTGTGCGTGTAGACAAGATAGAAAATTTACTTATGTGGACAGTAACTGGAGGTCCTTGAGCTATGTTGTGCACATATGCACACCATGCACCCCAGATCAGAGTGATTTTGCTAACAGTGTCCATCGGGTCCATGCATCCACCCTCACTACCCTAGTGCCTGTACCAACGGCATAAAGGGCAGTGAGGGACAAACTGCTTCTCTTCTCTGGATCTCAAAACAGAAGTAAGGGACTCTGAAGCAGAGGGGAAGGAATGCAGGTTGTGGGATACATGTATGGCACACGCATCTTGAAGAACCTGCAGTCCATCACACGGGGAAGGGAGCAGATGGACCGTTGTCCCAGGCTGCCTGCATGGAATGGTCTAACAAATATATCTTCAGACTTGCTTTCCTGCACTTCTTTGTTCTCGTAGAGAATGATTTACATACACTGCACTTAGCAGGAATGTATGACTCCCTTACACTAGGAAGACGGCAGGTGTGATCATCTTATAGGAAACCCTCCACTGCAAGAGACACAATTTAAAGGCAGGGGATTTGGGCTTTACTAAAAGAAAGCCAAGATGGTAGGTACCCTATTAACAATTACAGCCAAGGGCCAAATCTTACCAGAAACTACACAGTAGCAAGCTACTCTCCTAATGCCATCTAAGACCTATCTGTGACATTCCCTTGGTATTATCTGGACCGGTGATCTGCTAGGCCACGCCAATCCTCGACTCTGAGAGCCAGCTTTACCCTGCTCTGCTGTGAGAACCCCCACTCCTGGGCTGTTCACGCACAGCCTCTAGCATGTAAGCTGCTTGGATTGTGCAACCGAATGACACTAGCCAATATCTCCGGTCCCAGACACAACCCTACGTACTGCAGTCTTGCAGTGTCCAGTTATGCCCGCTGGACGCTGCAAACTTATATGCGTTCGTCAATTTAACAAAGACATTGATATGTACCATGCTTGTTATCCCAAGGGGAGTCTCTGACAGGCTTCAAACCGAACGCACTGCTTCAGGTAGAATAAACAAACAAATTTATTAACTACAAAGAGAGATTTTAAGTGATTATAAGTCAAAGCACAACAAGTCAGATTTGGTCAATGAAATAAAAGCAAAATGCATTCTAAGTTGATCTAACACTTTCAGTGCCCTTACAAACGTAGATGCTTCTCACCACAGGCTGGCTGGTTGCTCTTCAGCCAGGCTCTCCCCTTTGATTAGCACTTCAGTCACTTGGTGGTGGTGGTGTCTGTAGATGTAGGTGGAAGAGAGAAGAAGAGCATGGCAAACGTCTCTCCCTTTTATCATCTTCTTTCTTCCCTCTTGGCTTTGCCACCCCCGTCAGGGTCAGGTAAGCATTACCTCATCACAGTCCCAAACTGACCAAGAGAAGGGGGGTGACTCACTTGTCAGAGTCCAACAGATTCTTTGTTGCTGCCTAGGCCAGTATCCTTTTTTCCTGTGAGGCTGGGCTGGGTTTGTCCCATATATGCCCTGATGAGATGTGAACTGCCCCTCTGCTCCTGGAGAGTTATGGCTGGTTTTGTTTTAAGCCATGAGGACACATTTTCAGCCTCATAACTATATACATGAAATTACAACTTATAACATTACTGTAACAACAATGCTCAGTGCATTGTGAGCTTTCTGAAGACGCCCGTCATAACAAACATTCCCAGGGATATTGATGATCTACATGCCTCTCATTTATCCAAATTTACCCCAGGCCTGGTGGGTCCAGGAAGCTGCAATGTGCCAATGCTGGAGCACCACATTGATGGGGCGCGTGAGGACTCCACAGCATTGAGCGGGAAATTCAAGCCAAGCAAGCCCTGTATGGTCAGGAATTCTCAGCACCTCCTGCTATGGCTCATGGAGCAGAGAAGTGTATTTATTGCATAGTAAAATCACTGAAAGAGAAACCTGCTGATGTCTCTAGGCCCCCATAATTACAGAGCATTTGGATTCACAGCACCAGAGCCACAGTTGGACAAAATAAACACAGCTGTTCCCAGAATGGGGCTCCTCCCGCACTGGCAACTGTCTGGCCAAGAGTCACCCACATGGCTTTTCAATAGACATCTTCTATTTCTCTGCATGACCAGCTGCTGCTGCTTCCTCACTGAGACCTCAGACCTCATAAATCACTCCCTCCGCCTCTCTCCCCTGACCCTCACAGCACTGCCTCCCTTCCTCGAGCCAGAATCCCGTTCACCAATCAGGTGGAGATGGGCAGGGGATGAGAACAGTCATTCGCCTTACTCTGCTCACTGCCAGTCTAGACTGGCCAAGGAGAGACACGGGTCTGCAGGGAGACGCTCGTCAAGGCCCAGGAGAAGCGCTCTTCTCTCTACTATGCCTGGAGTCTGTGGTGCTGTATCAGAGAGCACTGGCTCCTGAAGCCATTCATCCAGTCAGGATGGGCAAATAGTCTCTCCACTGTGTGGGATCTCTGGTGTCGTGCATGGTGCACCCTCTAGCTGAAATTCTTACGGCTGTCAGGGCAGGGGAGTGGTCTGTCTCGTGTATTCTACACTGTATTCTAGCCTCCCAGCCCTGAAGCCCCTGGCCCATCATCTTCTCTCCCTTAGGGCAACACTGGGGGTGGGGGAAAGCTGGGAGGAGGCGGCATAGAGCTGGCTACTCTGGATCTACTCCAACCAGTGCAAGAGAAATTCCACAGACGGAGTTCACATTTCTGCCACATCTCATTTACAGCTCTGGCATTCCAAAGTGATTCCAGTGGCTCTGCAGAGCCATTCTGGCTTTACCCCCACAACTTCCTTTTGTCCTGACTTGGGGGTATTTATAGTCTCAGCTCAAACAACACGGCATAAAATCACAATAAAGCAATTTTCTACCTTTCCCTTAAGAAAGCAAGAACGAAAGAACTGCAAGCATTGCTCAGTGCATTCCAAACTCACGTGTTCCCCAGAAAATGTGAGAAAATAATATAACTAACTCAGTATTTCCGGGCAGCAGAAAGGTCGACAGCTCCGTTGGGATCTCTGTAATGCACGGGGATGTCCACAGGGGCCTGCCAGGTTATGGAGAAGTTCCAAGACACTCAAGAGCTGGCCAGGTTTGCGTGCATAGCTGGGTGGCTGCACTTGGGGCCCGTCCTGCACTGACCTCTGCCCATTCGGCACCAGTGAAGTGAATGGAGTTTGCTGTTGATGTTAGTAAGAACAGGATCTGGCCTTTGGTGCCAATATTAACTGGCCAGAAAAGCCGCATCCTTCACATGCACAGCCTGCTATTTTCCCTCATCTGTAACATCTTAAGCTATGTCTATACTACACACTAAGCCCATGCTCTGACTCAGGTTTGTGTCTAAACCCCCTTCCATCCACACACAAGTCAGTCTGGCTCAGGTCAGCAAGCCCTCAGGCTCCGCACCACCCTCCTAGACAGGTCTTAGGACCTGGGCCCTGAGTCCCACTGTGACTCGGGCCAAGCCCTGTCATTTTTCAGTGTGGATTCAGGCCAAGCTGAAGACCCAAGTCAGAAGGTCTGTGCAGCGCACTGTGGATGCATTAGCACAGCTAGGATACCCAGATCCAGCAACTGTAAACCCAGCTTTGCAATGCAGTGGGAATGCTCAAGCACAGGCTTGCAAACACTGATCCGGGCTCAGGGTGCATTGTAGAGATACCCTTTATGTTTCCAGCTATAGCCTCACATTAGGAAACAGCATCACCCCGGCGGAGTGCTCCAAGATGGACAGCTCCAAATCCTGTTTCAGCTACGGTACCTGAGTGCAGTCAAGGACCTGAGCCCCTACTTCAATGGCTAAATATAAGCATACCGAGATCCCAGTCGTCAAATCTCAGAGCCATTCATTTCTAGGGGTTTGGGTTCAGCCCATTGCAAAGATATGGGCCATTTGGGATTCCCCAAGTCCCTGCCCTGAATTTGGGGTGGTGAGACTGGTGGTCTCCATTAGGAATATTGTTTGTTCTTGCCCTGGTGTGATGGGGTGTTCACCCTACACCAGCCATGAAAAGGTTAACAATGCTGAGAAAGGGCCAGTTAGTGCGAGAAGCCACACATGGGGGGATTAGGCTGGAGAAACAACCGCTAATTGGAAGATGTTATTTATTTATTTAAGATGAAGCTCAGCTGAGCAGGTGAGGGCTGGGCTAGCATCAAGCCAGGAAGCTGCAACAGAAATGGCTGCAGTGAGAAGTCTGCAGCCCCCCTGCGTGCATTCGGGGGGGAAGGAGTAAAACCTCTGGGAGCCTGGCCGTGCGGGAAGGATGTTCCCAGAAGGGTGGAGAAGAAAGTCTGCAGGAGGCAGAGTAGGAAGCAGCTCTGAGGAGAGAGCAGCAAGTTAGGGGACTGAGCAGACCTCGGCTGTGTGTTGTAGGGACCAGGGCCGGCTCCAGGCACCAGCTTGGCAAGCAGGTGCTTGGGACGGCCACTCCGAAGAGAGGCGGCAGGTCCAGCTATTCGGCGGCAATTCGGCGGAGGGTCCCTCACTCCCGCTCGGAGCGAAGGACCTCCCGCCGAATTGCCGCCGCAGATTGCGATCACGGCTTTTTTTTTTTTTTTTTTTTTGGCTGCTTGGGGCGGCCAAAACCCTGGAGCCGGCCCTGGTAGGGACCCTGGACTGGAATCCATAGTAGAGGGTGGGCCAGAGTTCCCCTACGAGCCATTGATGGAGTGGCATTGCCTGCACAGCGGGCCCAGTGAGACT
Organism: Trachemys scripta elegans; assembly: GCF_013100865.1. Lineage (NCBI taxonomy): Eukaryota > Metazoa > Chordata > Testudines > Emydidae > Trachemys > Trachemys scripta. The sequence goes on from NC_048314.1 coordinate 3,187,872, forward strand.
TGATACCCTGGAAGGGGAAACCCCAGGCACCATGCTCTGTGTGCCGGCTGATGGGTCTGGTACCAGCTCTCTGGCAGTCGGAAGGGGCTGTGTGTGCAGGGGAGATGCCAATACTGAGGCCAGCTAGTTAATCCTACAGAGGAGAAGCAGCATCAGCGGGCAGTGCCAACCTTGGGCTATGCTGTTCTTACGTACTCAGTGTCAGCTTGGGCTCTGGGGTTGCTCCCAATTCACACTGAGGTAACTGAAAGCAGAGTTTGGCCTTTAACTTCTGTGTTTCATTAACTCTAGGCCCATCCCTATATAGCGGTGCCAGATTTGGCCTTGGAAGTTTCTGCTGATAATTCAGAAGGGGGACTGACCCTAATCTCACACTGCGGGGAACCCCAGCATGCTTTTCCTACCTCGCTCCTGCACTTGGAGAACTGAATACACCATAAACTGCTGGGATTGGGTCTGATTATTAACTAGGAAGCAGTTGGGAACAGTCCAGCCAGTCCCAGGAAGAGAGGAACCCCGCCAAGTCTGTGCTGGCCTGCTCAGGGGCTGGGCACGTGCAGCTGTTTGTGATTTAATCTTTAGCTGAAGCCAAGGGCTCAGCCCTCTCAAACAGGAAGCACATTGGGGAATGGTTATTTTAAAGAGAGCCCTGTGTGCTGCCCACAGAAAGTCACTGCCAGGGGCCCAGTGCCAGGGGCCATGTGTTTCTTATAATGCCCCACCAGTGGGTCTAAATTCTCCATGTGTTTGCCATTCCCATACATCTGCAAAGCCAGAGGAGACTCCAGACTGTAACTGGGGAGGGGAAAAGGAATAATCCATGTTTATTAGAGTACTATAGAAGTGACCGCTGATGCTAAATCAGAGCTAGGAAAGGACGCAGTGCAGCACAGGAAGATTTCAGGTGGCCTGTTTCAGAGAGAATGAGTGTCAGGTCTCAACAAGATGTTCAATGAATCCACACTAGGTGAAATGAGCTGTGGAGCCTGGGACACTCTATACCTCAGGGGAGTGCCCTGGAACCCCCATAGTCCTCATTTATATATAGTTGTGATATTGCACATAAAGCAGGCCCTGTGAGGTATCAGGGGAAAGGTTATGATTTGCTGGAAGCCATTGTTCTAGCTAAATATGTATATCATCAATGCAAATGAAATTATTGTATGATCTTCACTAAAATATGCTGTGGGTTTGGGAAGCGCCCAGCTACAAGCTCTCCAGAGACAATGACACGGGAGGTAGCCAACGCCCGGGTGGGTGCTGAACAGACATCACCAGCCATTGTCCAGCAGAGGAGTTACAATGCAATGACTCACTCACAGGGGTATTGCTTCACCTTGTGACTCAGCAACACCCACCAGACATGCCTGGACTTGTGTTCTCCAAGCACATGGACTAAGGGTATAAAAGAGAACACAGGGCCCCACATTTGGCCTTTTCTCCTCCCCCTACCTAGGCTGCAAGCTACAAGAATCCTCAGAAGACTGAAGACTCCAACAGAGGAGACTGGCCCAGGTTTAAGAAACAAACTTGTATACTAAGGACTGTAAGATCCACTGGGGTGAGAATGTTGCTTGAACTAAATACTGTCTAATGTGATAAGGGGTAAGGGTTAGACTGTGTGCTTATATTTTCTTTTCTTTGGTAACTATCTCTGACTTTTTGCCTATCACTTATAATCACTTAAAATCTATCTTTTGTAATCATAAAACTTGTTTTACTGTTTATCTTTACCAGTGAGTTTGCCTGAAGTGTTTGGTAAATCTGCTCAGGTTTACAAAGGCTGGTGTATATCCACTTTCCATTGATGAAGTGGTGAACCAAATTAATAACCTTGCATTGCTCAAGAAAGGGTCAGACCGATGAGAGATTGTCACCACTTGTATTATAACCCTGAGTGCCCCAAAATGCTTCTGCTCCTGTGGCTCCCTGCCTGAGACACGCACCCAGCCAGCACGTTCTGTATGCTGTATAGGTCTGATTCAACCCCTCGGAATCCAACCGCCTGCCAGCTGCTCTGACAGACACATGCTGCTCTTTACCAGGCTTGGTTAATGTCAGCAGGTGACCCCAACACACCCCCAGTCCCGAATGTCCCCAAACCTGCCCTCGCTGCAATGTCCAGCCCTCTCCTGCAATATTCGGAGGAATAATAAGGTCCATTTGCTCCTTCAAGGAGACAAAACCCACCGACTTGCCATGTTAACTGGAGTCGGCATTCGCTTTAGTACACACATAGCACTGGGGGGTTAGATCAGAGGTTCTCAAAATGGGGGGTGGGCCCCCCGGGAGGCATGACATGTATTCTGGGGCGCCATGAGAAGTTTAAGGGAAAAAACTACTGCACCTACTTTATCCACAGCAATGAATAACTAGCAAAACTGATTCCTCCAGACATATCAGGTCCTAAGATGGCGCTGTGCATTTGACAGATTTCTGTTAAACTTCCATAGCATTAGACAAAGTTTTTGCCATCTGTACATTAATCCATTTGCTACAATGCGGTGTGCACATTTCATTGTAAGTATCGACCACAATCTCACTTTTGCTTTTGCTCTTATTCCAATGGACCATTGGCTTTGTTTGAATCAGTGCCTTTCTTTTTAATATTTAGTGAGAGTTGCATGTTAATTTTTTTAAACTGGTATATGTACTTGTGTGGCAGGGAGTGTGAACTACGACAGACACAGAGAAGGGGAGTACGATCAAACAAGTTTGAGAACCACTGGCTTAGATTAATTGTAAAACAAGTTTATTAACAAAAGGAGACAGGAGTTCAAGTGAGTTCAAGTTTGAGACAGAGTTAGAAATGGCTACAAGCAAATAAAAGTGAAAACACACATCTAAAAGGCTAAACTCAATCTAGCAAGGTTTGATTCTAGGCTTTGTTCAAGGTGGCTTTTCTCACTCACAGTCTTTCAGTAAGATGGTGGCTGACTCACCTTCTCGGTCAGGATGTCTTCCAGAGGCCCAAAGGTGCTTGTTCCTTTGTCTTCCTGGGTGAAGGAGAGAAATTGGGGGTTTCTGCCCCTTTCGTTTATAGTCCAGTGAACCTTTGAGATGGATTTTTCTGAAGGCTTCCTCTCAAAGTAAAGTTCAGTCAAGCAGTGAGGAAGGTGTCATGGAGTCTAGTGGTACAGGAGGCTCCACGCTCTTTCCTCCCCAAAGCTCGTCTTTGCTAAAATGCAAATTGTTTGGCTTCCTGCAGTCTCCTCCCCCTGCTGTCTCGATGGCTCTGTTCACTACTTACATGTAAATTGAAGTCAACACTCAAAGGACGTTTAACTGCTTTGGCCTACGCAGGGCTGTGTGGCCATGAACAAGTACCTGTGATTCTGCCCCACGTGCTGAGGCAGCTGTCTGTAACCTGTGGCTTTGCACGTAGCTCGATGTGACTGGGGATGGGGAATGGGAGCTAAGAAAGGAATCACGGCAGCAAGGGAAGATTCCAGGTGGCCGGTTTCAGAGAGAACGTGGGTCAGGTCTCCACACGGGGTCAAATGAATCCACCCTCCATGGTGAGCCATGATGTCAAACACGCCGAGAGGTAGAACCAGCACCGCTCCCAGGAGGCACGTAGCGAAGGCAGCCCTAGCTCACAGGGGCATAAATGAACCTGTAGAATGGAGCCATTCCCACCCCACCTCTCAGCGCTGTGGAGGGGCAAGAGGGGGAGGCCACGGGGGGAAGGAGAGGATGGCTGTGCCCACTGCAGTGCCCTGTACAGCTTCAGTCACCTTCCTCCTGCGCTTGTTGCAAAGCAGCTCAGACAGCAGCACGCTCCGAGAGCTGACAGCGGGGAGAGGCCGCTTCCCCCCACCACACACATGCTGCAGAGGGGGAGAGATTCTGGCTTCTGAGACTCAGCACATGCCAAGGAAGAGACCACCTGCCCCTCTCAGATCTCAAGGGCAAGAGGTGCTGCAGGACCAGATCAAGGCACAGGTACTGTAGATCTATGTGTAGGGCTCCAGGCCCAGATCCTCAGAGACATTTAGGGCCCTATTTCCATTGAAATCAATGGGAGTTAGAGGTCTGGGCCCCAGCTCCTGGAGTCATGGGATGAGAGCAGAGTCTTAGCTTTCATTTAGAAATAATTACTTTCCTAGCCCACATGGCTGGGGACAAAAGCTTGAAAATGTGATGAGAATCTTACTGATGCAGCAACATCCACAGAGAGCCTAGAAGCACAGCTCCGGGAGGGGAAGCTGCCCACACAGCTCCTGGGGAAAGGCACCACCACCCCCTGGGAGCGGTTCAGGGAACTTGCTGCCACCAGCTCTGCTGGGCTTTGCAATTACAAAGACTGTGTGAGCTGGCTGCTGGGAAGTCTCAGAGACCGTGCGCTGTCTCTTTAAGAAAGGCACTCAGTCTCGCTCACTCACCCGGAAGGCTGGTTCAGATCTCAGACCATAGCAGCTCTCTCCTGCTCTCCGAGTCCTGAGCCAGGCTGTCCCCTCTCCCCTGCTCTGCAGAGATGGGGTACATGGGAGACTTTAATCACCCTGATATCTGCTGGGAGAGCAATACAGCGGTGCACAGGCAATCCAGGAAATTTTTGGAAAGAGTAGGGGACAATTTCCTGGTGCAAGTGCTGGAGGAACCAACTAGGGGCAAAGCTTTTCTTGACCTGCTGCTCACAAACAGGGAAGAACTAGTAGGGGAAGCAAAAGTGGATGGGAACCTGGGAGGCAGTGACCATGAGATGGTCGAGTTCAGGATCCTGACACAAGGAAGAAAGGAGAGCAGCAGAATACGGACCCTGGACTTCAGAAAAGCAGACTTTGACTCCCTCAGGGAACAGATGGGCAGGATCCCCTGGGAGAATAACATGAAGGGCAAAGGGGTCCAGGAGAGCTGGCTGTATTTTAAAGAATCCTTATTGAGGTTGCAGGAACAAACCATCCCGATGTGTAGAAAGAATAGTAAATATGGCAGGCGACCAGCTTGGCTAAACAGTGAAATCCTTGCTGATCTTAAATGCAAAAAAGAGGCTTATAAGAAGTGGAAGATTGGACAAATGACCAGGGAGGAGTATAAAAATATTGCTCAGGCGTGCAGGAGTGAAATCAGGAAGGCCAAATCACACTTGGAGTTGCAGTTAGCAAGAGATGTTAAGAGTAACAAGAAGGGTTTCTTCAGGTATGTTAGCAACAAGAAGAAAATCAAGGAAAGTGTGGGCCCCTTACTGAATGAGGGAGGCAACCTAGTGACAGAGGATGTGGAAAAAGCTAATGTACTCAATGATTTTTTTGCCTCTGTCTTCACGCACAAGGTCAGCTCCCAGATTGCTGCACTGGGCAGTACAGCATGGGAAGAAGGTGACCAACCCTCTGTGGAGAAAGAAGTGGTTCAGGACTATTTAGAAAAACTGGACGTGCACAAGTCCATGGGGCCGGATGCGCTGCATCCGAGGGTGCTAAAGGTGTTGGCGGGTGAGATTGCAGAGCCATTAGCCATTATTTTTGAAAACTCATGGCGATCGGGGGAGGTCCCAGATGACTGGAAAAAGGCTAATGTAGTGCCCATCTTTAAAAAAGGGAAGAAGGAGGATCCGGGGAACTACAGGCCAGTCAGCCTCACCTCAGTCCCTGGAAAAATCATGGAGCAGGTCCTCAAGGAATCAATTATGAAACATTTAGAGGAGAGGAAAGTGATCAGGAACAGTCAGCATGGATTCACGAAGGGGAAGTCGTGCCTGACTAACCTAATTGCCTTCTATGATGAGATAACTGGCTCTGTGGATGAGGGGAAAGCAGTGGATGTGTTATTTCTTGACTTTAGCAAAGCTTTTGATACGGTCTCCCACAGTATTCTTGCCACCAAGTTAAAGAAGTATGGGCTGGATGAATGGACTGTAAGGTGGATAGAAAGCTGGCTAGATCGTCGGGCTCAACGGGTAGTGATCAATGGCTCCATGTCTAGTTGGCAGCCGGTTTCAAGTGGAGTGCCCCAAGGGTCGGTCCTGGGGCCGGTTTTGTTTAATATCTTTATTAATGATCTGGAGGATGGTGTGGACTGCACTCTCAGCAAGTTTGCAGATGACACTAAACTAGGAGGCGTGGTAGATACACTAGAGGGTAGGGATCAGATACAGAGGGACCTAGACAAATTAGAGGATTGGGCAGAAAAAAACCTGATGAGGTTCAACAAGGACAAGTGCAGAGTCCTGCACTTAGGACGGAAGAATCCCATGCACTGCTACAGACTAGGGACCGAATGGCTAGGTAGCAGTTCTGCAGAAAAGGACCTAGGGGTCACAGTGGACGAGAAGCTGGATATGAGTCAACAGTGTGCTCTTGTTGCCAAGAAGGCTAACGGCATTTTGGGCTGTATAAGTAGGGGCATTGCCAGCAGATCGAGGAACGTGATCGTTCCCCTTTATTCGACATTGGTGAGGCCTCATCTGGAATACTGTGTCCAGTTTTGGGCCCCACACTACAAGAAGGATGTGGAAAAATTGGAAAGAGTCCAGCGGAGGGCAACAAAAATGATTAGGGGTCTGGAGCACATGACTTATGAGGAGAGGCTGAGAGAACTGGGATTGTTTAGTCTCCAGAAGAGAAGAATGAGGGGGGATTTGATAGCAGCCTTCAACTACCTGAAGGGGGGTTCCAAAGAGGATGGAGCTCGGCTGTTCTCAGTGGTGGCAGATGACAGAACAAGGAGCAATGGTCTCAAGTTGCAGTGGGGGAGGTCCAGGTTGGATATCAGGAAAAACTATTTCACTAGGAGGGTGGTGAAACACTGGAATGTGTTACCTAGGGAGGTGGTGGAGTCTCCTTCCTTGGAGGTTTTTAAGGCCCGGCTTGACAAAGCCCTGGCTGGGATGATTTAGCTGGGAATTGGTCCTGCTTTGAGCAGGGGGTTGGACTAGATGACCTCTTGAGGTCCCTTCCAACTCTGATATTCTATGATTCTATGAGGGGTGGGGGAAGGGGGACACCCTGACATCAGCACCCCCCTCCCACCACCTGCTCTGCACAGCCAGCAGGAGGGTCCCGGGAGCAGCTGCAGGAGCAACGTGGGTGCAAAGCAGCGGGGGAAGGGGCACCTGAACACGCGCTGCCGGATGTTGAATCTCTCCTGGGCAGCTGCTCAACCACGCAGCTTAGAGGGAACACAGGGGCAGAGCCCAGCCTGGCTGAAGCACTGATCCACGGAGTGGGGAAGCCCTGGCCTGGCCAGAGGGGTGGTGCAGGCCCCATCTCCAGCCAAACACAGATCTGTGAGGGTGGCCCCTGCTAATACCACCCCCTGCCCCTGTGGGGGAGGATCCCCACTCTGGTGGTGGGGCCATTGAGCAGGGCATTGTGTTGGGCAAGGTCACAGGGACAGAGGGCCCTGGATTGCCTGAATCCAGCCTTGCTGGGGGGAAGGAAACCAAAGGGGGGACTTGAGGGGTTGTGAATAGGGAGAATTCATGGGAGACTGGGAGGAAGCCAGGGAGAGGATGGGGAGTGGGACGGGAGAGCCCAAGGGTGAAGGAGGAAGCCACATGGAGTAGGGGGACAGCAGCCCCATCCCTGGACCCTGCTGTGTGCACAGTAACTGTGTCTGGGAAATCAGGGCAGCAGGTCTCCTCCCGCACCAGCACAGAGCTGTCCCGCCCGCTAGCAGGAGCCCATGGCACCTCCCTTCACGAAACCCACCAAACCAATGTTGTTCTCCTGTGCAAAACATAAATCGTCCAGGCAGAGAAGCCCCCTGAGGTGACTGATCAGCAGCAACAGCGCCCTGTGGCTTTGCCGAGTACAGCTCTGGGACCCGTAAGGACAGGCTCCAGTCGAAAATCTGCAGCGCTGGCAAAGTGACCCGAGTCAGCTGCTGGTTATGGTGAGAGGGATTTCCCCTCCACCAACCAGCGAGAGGGAGAAGAAATGCACATCACACATGCACCGCACAGTCCATACACACGCATCACTGCATGGCTCACAACACACACACACACACAGAGCATGGCATAGCTCATACCACACACACATACACAGCTCACATCACACACAGAGACACACACAGACACACCCCACTCAGCACAGCATGACTTACATCACACACATACACACACACACACGCATCACTGCATGGCTCACAACACACACACACACAGAGCATGGCATAGTTCATACCACACACACATACACAGCTCACATCACACACAGAGACACACACAGACACACCCCACACAGCACAGCATGATTTACCTCACACACATACACACACACACACACACAGCACTGCATGGCTCACAACATACACACACCACTTGGCACTGCATGGCCCACACCATACATATACACACACAGCACTGCATGGCTCACAACACACACACACACACTCACCACTCAGCACTGCATGGCTCACAACACACACACGGAGCATAGCATGGCTCATACCACATGGACACACGCACACATACATGACTCACCTCACACACACACACCCCACTTAGCACTGCATGGCTCACCTCACACACACACACAACACTGCATGGCTCACATCCCACACTCATTTAGGAATACATGGTCAGTTTTCATTCATTGGCAGGTTAGCAGCAGGGAGCCACAAGGATCCGGTTCTAGGCCCAGAGTTGTTTAATATAATTCTCACTGGGCTGGAAAAGAGGAGAGCAGGGAGGTGACAAAATGTGCCAATGACAGAATTATTGAGATTAGTCAAGACCAGAGAAGACTGTGAGAACTTCAGAGGGACCAGCCAAGGGCGGGGAATGGGCAGCATGATGGCAGTTAGAATTCAGGGTGACAAAGGCAAAGTAAGGCACCTTGGGAAGAGGAATTTGGATGACTGTGCTCTGAGGGAGTGTGGCCCAGCGGACCGGGCACTGGCCTGGGTTCTATTCCTGGGTCTGTCAGTGACCTTGGGCGAGTCTTTCCACCTCTCATCTGTTTCGACTGCACACTCGCTGGGGCAAGGACCAACTCTTGCAATGGGGGAGGGATAGCTCAGTGGTTTGAGCATTGACCTGCTAAACCCAGGGTTGTGAATTCAATCCTTGAGGGGGCCACTTAGGGATCTGGGCCAAAATCAGTACATGGTCCTGCTAGTGAAGGCAGGGGTCTGGACTCAATGACCTTCAAGGTCCCTTCCAGTTCTAGGAGATAGGAGATCTCCATAAATTTAAATGTGTCTGGGCAGTGCCTGGCACAAGAAGCCTGACTGTGAGTGGAACTTCTAGATGCTCCTGTAAGAGAAACAATAACAGCACCAAAGAAAAAGACCTGGGCATTGTGCGCAGCTCAATGGAGACCTCTGCTCAGTGGGCAGACACATGCAAAAAGCCAACAAGATGCTAGGATGCGAAAAGAATGGGATGGAGAATAAAACTGAAAATCTTCTAATGCCTTTATATGAATCAATGGGCCATCCTCATCTGGATCCTGCATGCGACACTGGGCACCCCATCTCCAAAAGGCTACTCCAGAAGTAGAGGAGGTTTAGAGTCCAGCCGCCAGAATGACTAGGGACATGGGAAAACTGCCATACAAAGATTGGACAGGTTGGGATTGTTTGCCTTAGAGAGGAGAGGGAGAAGAAGGGACGTGATAAAAAGATACAAAATAACGAATCAGCCAAGGAAGGGAGATTGGGGACTTCTAGTCACTCCATCTCCTAATGCAAGAAAAAGTCAATGAAATTGAAAGGTGGCAAATTCAGAACTGATAAAAGGAAACTGCTTTTCAAACAAGGCCCAATTAGCCTGTTCAACTGATTGCCACAGGATCGTAATCTCAGCTATATTACTGCTGCCCTGATGCTGTAGTAATTGAAATACACATCCTCCCTTTCTCTTTAACTGGCATATTAAAACCAGCACACCCACACCCACGCCAGCCGCCCTCAGCATGCCCCTACCCTGAGCACCACTGCCTGCTCTTTTTCTTTTCTATTCTAAATAGGTTTTTATGCCATGCCCATCTCCAGGGCATCTGAGTGCCTTCCAGTAGTGCTGGAGAGCGGAGTCTACTGGCTCCTTGCACCTCTCTGCCACTGCCTACTGATGGGCAAGTTTCAGCTGTTTGCCCTGTGACATACCAGGGTACAGTCCAGAGCAGTGAGGGGCTGTGCCACCCCTACCCTGCATCCTGGGGTGTCTCACAATGCCTTGCTGAAGTAGCTCCCACCTGGGCTGCTCACAAACAGCCTTCCAGCGTGCAAGCAAGCCACCCTCTCAGTGTCTGTGTGTAACTGCAGCCTGCCAGACACACCTGGGTTATGCTCTGGCTCTCACCAGCCTGGGTTATACTGCAGGGTGACCCCAACACACACCCCATCCTGGATTTCTTCCAGAAATGTGTGTCCTGTACTGCTCAGCCCCTCCTGGACAGTACAAATATTTTAAATCCGTTATTCCTTGAAGAGAATAATATGCCAGTTTATCATTTCAAATAGTTATTCAGACACTTTAATTTAAACACACTGGATTAGATAAAACAGCAAAACATGTTTATTAACTACAAAGAGAGAGATTTTAAGTGAGCACAAGTAATGAGGCATAAAAGTTAGAAATGGCTACAAGAAAGATAAAACACAATTGGTGCCTAACNAATGAGGCATAAAAGTTAGAAATGGCTACAAGAAAGATAAAACACAATTGGTGCCTAACTTAACAACCTATGTTAAACTCAAAGCAAAATTTCTCTCACCACATCCTCTCAGCAGCCTTACGAACCAAACTTCTTAGGTCAGGACCCCTTCTCCCTAAATCCAGCAAGTGCTTCCTTTATCTTGTTGCTCCAGGTGCCATGAATGCTGGGGAGGGGTGTGTGTCTTGGGGTGTTTGTTCCTCATTTTTATAGTGTCAGTCCCCCTCTTGAAAAACCATTACCAGCTGAGATTCAGGAGACAAAGAGTCAATAGGGAAGGATGTTCTCTGCTACTTTTTCCTCACCTGTTAGAGCATCCTTTGTTTCCCTTCCTGCTTGATTACTCTGTTTACTACTTAAATGCAAATTAAAGCCAGCACACATTCTTTTGTTTAGGACAGACCTTCTGTTTGTCAACTTCTGCCTGGTCAGAGCTGTGGTTTTTAGAATATGTTAACAACACCATACAGGGGAATCTTATAACTTCACATACAATGTTGCCATGCATGTTTTACCAGGACAATACTGAGCAGCAAATTATGACCTTTCAAAGAATACCTCACAAGGCACACTTCGTACAAAGATTATTACAATCGTGTGTAGGGTGTGAATAGAGGGGTGTATTACATCACAGACCCCCACTACAACCTCTCCCACACTGGGGGTGCACTAGCAGCGCTGCATGTGGGGCCCAGGGACTGGCATAGCAGGAGGTGCTGTACTCTAGTATTGAGGTGTTATTGGCAGAGCTGTGTGAGGACTCAGGACTGGAATAGCAGGGGCTAGGAGGGAGGCTCCGGACTAGAATAGCCCTATCACTAGTATGACATTCATCCATTGTCTTCTAACATATAAAGGCAGCTTTATCCTTTCTTGAGGTCCGTTGCCTTCACTCTGCTAAGGATTTCTGGACGAATCATTGCTCTGAGGCCCCTGGCAAATTCTAGCACATTTGTTAGCTTCATGCACTGAAACAACAAAGGAAAAGCACATCCTACAGTGAACAACAGGCCAGCAGATGTTCCCGTTTACGATGTGCAACATCCTGTGATTTAGAAGAGGCCGGGAACGCTGTGGCGCAGATAACATTGGGAGGACATTCTCCGCTCCCTGCTCCGTGCCTCAGTGGGGTGAAAGGCTCAGAACGGAGGCAGGTGGGAGAGGGCTCAGCAGGGGCCTGAGGCCTGGGAGGTTAGACGTGATGCTTGTGTGGCTCCTCCAAGTTGGAAGGGGCTGAGGACCTGGCTTCAGCAGGTTGGAGGGGGGCACAGGGGTGGCCCTGGGCCCTGACAGCCTGGAGGGGGCTGAGGTGTGATCATGCACCTTGGAGAGGACTCAGACATGGCCACAAAATAGGCTATTTTGTAGGCTGGGCTGGGCGCCAAAAGATGACCTGCTGGCTATGCTGATGATGATGCAGCGGTAACTGCACCATAGTTACGATTGTGTTGAAATACTTTCATTTTGATAGTGGAACGTGGTGAGTAGCTCATGCTTTGGAGTGAGTTTTAGGACAAGGAGAAAAGGATTGTAATCCTGGGCTCCCTCTGGATTGTTTGGTGTGCTGGGTGTTGGTTGGTAGAATTTGCAGTTTTGGAAAGTTTATGAAAAACAGTTGAAAAATGGGGCATTTTTTGCTGGAGAGCGTCTCCTTTTCCTTTGAACTCCAGCAGAACACTGCAGGCCTAGACATGGCCAGGTGGGACAGCACTGTTAGGTAAGCGCATGACTAGGTTTTTGAAACAGCTCTTTAAAGTGATGATGGCAAGTCTGGGCATCAATCTCGACAACAAAAAATGTGGCCAGGCAAGAACAGCCTCACTCACTGCCGAGCAAGAGCAGGCACCTCAAATAACTTGTAGCCGAGGAGAAAGTTCCCTGGGCTTGAAAGAGCCAACCACGAGCTCAGTTCTCACCCTGTTTAAATTCACTACCCTTATGATTGGCTAAGGCCACGAACCCCAGCCTAGAAGAGCTGCTGACCACCTCGTTACATTTCTTAATGAAATGAGCAGAGAACTAATGCAAGATCCCTGCAGGCCCAGACCCAAAGTCTCTATCACAGCAAACCCCAATTTTCCACTGCCATACTTAGAATAGTTACACTGCCTCTAACCACTATAAACCGCACTCCTCTCCCAGAGCTCGGGCTAGAATCCCTGATCACCCATATGCTAATACTGACTAGAGAACAGCTGTATAACCCCTGGGAAAGGATGTGTCACCTCCTGCTCCTCCAATGGCTGGTCTAGAAAGGGGCTAGATGAACCTAAACATGGGGGAAACGATGTATTGTTATTTATTGTTGTTAAAAAGTGATGGAGTTGAAAAATCACTTGTGAGCATCTCAGTAGGGGCATCTGCTAAGAACTGAGCAAACCTAATGAAGTCCTGCTCCTCTCTGGGATCACTCGGGAAGCTGGGCCTTAAACCTGCCAGTCTGTGACACAAGCCAGTCGAATGGGTGGCAGAATGAACGCAGTGTGGAGCTGTGTTGCATATCACACCAAAGTGACAGATGTTATTTAACTGTTTTTTCTCAGTGTGTGAATTAAATAAACCAGCTTTTTACAATGTGATTGGCAAGCAGATCCCATCAGAATTAGCAATTTTGTGGAAAACCTTTACTCTGGCATTTCCCGACCACTCAGTACCTGGCCTTGCAACCTTAAAGCTCATTTAATGTAGGGGCAGCAAAAAATGACATGAAAAGAACATTCAAATTGCAAAGTCAAGCACCCAAAGATTAGGCAAGGCCAGAATGAAGGTTGCCATGCAACATTAATTAGGCCCCTTGTGCATATGCCCTGATACAGTCTTTAATTACATGGTCACGTAAAGTTTTTTCCCCAGGGCACAGCACAGGATGGACAGAGCTCAGTTAATCTAATCTCATGATTTTTGGAGCCTGATTCATGATTTTTCAGCGTTTGGGCTGGCAAATTAATTGTGAATATGCAAATTAGCTCATTAAATATTTTGAATAAAACCTCACACAGGATGCTGCACAAAATGTGGGTCAAGTGTGGCCGGGGAACCTTCTGTGCTGTGAGACACACATGCTTCCAAGAGCCCTGCCTGGGCTTGCTGCTCATATTCCCTTCATTATCCGGCAGGCCAGCACCACTGGGAGCAGGGCTGGCAGGTTCTGGCTAGATCTTCAGAACATCTTCTCGTCTGGGGAAAGGTTTCCAGGAAGCCACCCGGCTGGGTTCTGTGTAGTCCATTGTGCAGGTCCCGTGGGCTGCTCAGAACTGTGTGCTCTGAAGCTCTCAGCTGGAAACAGAAGTGCTGGAGCCAGGGGACCAGGCTAAGCTACAGGAGAGGAGACTCGCCCGTCAGGGCGCTAGCTTATGTCTTGTTGACATTAGAAGGAGAATGTAATTGCTTTTTAATGGCTCCACTGTTGGCACCAACAGTATTCCAGTGAGCTGCTCAGACCTCCCCAGCTATTTCTGAGAAATGCTGTTTTATGTCTGTGGGTTTTCCTTGTTCCTCCATTTACAGCCCATCTCTAGGGCCTTGCCAGAGTCGGGCAGGAGGAGTCCAACCTTTTACGAGAGCTGTTTTGTACCAACCATAAGGAGCTGCCTCTTGCCGACCTCATGGGTCACAAGGTGCCTGACAGGCTGTAGCTTTAGCTGGTGTTTTACCCTGGCCGACGAGCAGCTCTCTCTGGCGTGGAACAGGGAAGACCACCTCTAGCCATTAACCCGACACCGCGGGGCTTGGGAGAAAAGAAGAGTCCTGTTTCCCACTGACTCTGTAGGGAGTCAGTATCAAGTAGGATGAGCTAGAATTAGCCCAGCTCGCTATGGCGAGGTCGCCCCATGCAAAGACCACCACAGGCTCTTCAATGACCCCAGACGGTCAGGGCCTTGGGGGTATGGCTCATCTATAGGATGGCAGGGGTTCAGCAGCAATGACTCAGAGAGGAAAGCACCCCCCTTCCTGCACCCAGCGCCCCCTACTGGCATTCTGGGTATAGGTTGGGCGCTGACTCAGCGGGAAGAATCCCTCTTCTGACGTTCACTCAAACAACCAATAAGTTAATTTGGAGAAAAGCTGATGAACCAAAGGCAAAGCAACGGGGGACCTAGGAATGTAGGGAATGCCACCAGTCAGCCAGAACCCCAGCCCAGCCAGGCCAGAATCCTGCCAAGATCCGACTCTCTGGAGAAAGATGACTCTTCTCCTAAGAAGCGTCTGGCTGACGTGTGCTGTATTGTCTGTTGGAAAGCTCGTCTTTCCCGACCCCTGAACATGAGTTCTTTTTTCCCTGCCTGCGGAACGGCAAATGTTCACATTCAAGGTAGCCAACCTCTTTTCAAATCCAAGGAGAGCTTTTAGCTCTGCCCCCCGCTGGAGTGAATTCCTGAGGCCCTGGACACGCTGGGTGAAGAAATAGTTCCTTTCATTTTTCTAAATGTACTGGCCCTTCATTCTGGGTGAGCCCTTGTTCTCGTATCCTGCGGCAGTAAGAATCAGAGGGACTGATCCATCTTTACAGCACCTCTTAGTCTCTTAAACACCTCAATTACATCCTCTCTAACGCTTCTCCTTGCCAGCCTAAATACCCTTAGTGTTTACAATATACAAATCCCATCCGGCGAGCCTCTTCTTGGCCCTTGCTGAGCCCTAGCTACAGCAGGTGATGAGTAAGATGCGGCTACTCAGTCTGGATCCAGTGGTCCAAATGACCAGGTGTAAATAACATAGTGGTGAAATCCCCGGTAGCTGCCGGCGGAGGCCTGTCTACACTAGCACTCGCACCATTGCTACCACCGAGGGTGCTATGGCAATGCAGGTGTTAGGGGGTGAAATGGGCAGAGAAATGCTAGTCGAGGTAAGGCCAGGCACCCTCGCTGACATGGCATCAGAGCACTTCAGCCCTTCCCAACCCCACGCCAGGCAGGGCTGTTCCCCAAAGCCATTGTCAGTGATGGTTCAGCTTCCCATTGTAGAGAACACTTTGAAGCCTGATCCTGCTGGAGGGCTCTTAATCTAGCAGACAAAAGCAGAACGAGATCCAGTGGTGGGACTTTGCTAAGTTGAAATTTGCACCATGCGGGTGACTAGGGTAATTAACCAGGGGAACTGCTGCCACGGGATGTGGAACATTCTCCATCACTTGGAATCGTCACCGGATGGTCACCGGACTTTCTAAAAGACATGATCCAGCCCAACCACAGCTGCTGGGCTCCGTGCAGGAATCGCTCAGTGTAATGTTGTGGCCTGTGTCAGTCTGGCTAGTGACCATGTCCCCATCTGCCTGTAAAATCGATACCTCTGTGAAGTGCGAAAAGGTTCTGCAGGCAGAGCAGATAGCGGAGACTGTGCTCACATAGGGAGCAGTCCATGTCCTGGAAAAACGTACAGAAGGGCTCCCTGAGGCTAAAGCGATGGGCATGTTAAAAATGTAGGTAACAACGCTAAGCATGTTGTTCACAGATTATGTGATGCCCCTCAGCCATGACCTCAGATTTGAAGAACATTTTTAACCTGCTGGTACAGCTGATGTCACTTGATGCCGACACAGAATGCGTGTGCGCCGGGAGAGGAGTCAATTTTCCAAACCAAGCGTCTATATGCAACCTGGCCTGGGCTAGTCGGGTGCAATAGGGAGGCAGAGAGGGGGTTCCTTTCCCATTTCTCACCAGCTATTTCTGCCCCTGTATCACATTCGATTGCATAGCCCCATTTTAAGACCAGAGAGCAGCTAGGGTGACCAGACAGCAAATATGAAAAATGGGGATGGGAGTGGGGGGTAATAGGTGCCTATATAAGAAAAAGACCCAAAAATCGGGACTGTCCCTATAAAATCGGGATATCTGGTCACCCTAAGAGCAGCTAAGGTCTAGAGAAGCTGAGTGAGAAAGGAAAGAACAGGACTTCTCCACAACGTACAATGGCCTAGAAATGAGCTTGCTTCCAGACACAAACGTCCCCAGTCGAATGCAAGCGAAAGGAAACTCCCATTTGCCTACGAGCTTTATGGGCTTTGCAGCAGCTGCATCGAGTTTCGTTCCTAGCACGATTGATGTTCCTCTCCACCCTGCCACAGAACGTTCTGCTTAGCATCTGTCCTCAATAACCAAACAGGCTCAGCCTGGGGCAAACGGAAGGGGCGGGGGTTGATTTCCCATTGTTAGAAATGTAGCACAATTCTCAGCTCCCTCTCTCTGCAGCTGAGACCCTCTTAGGCAGAATTTTCTCATTGTTTTCTCTTCTCTTGTTTTTTCAGCTTCAGCAAACTGACTGGCAACCAGCAGGGCCAGAGAAGTGCTCACCTCTCCCCGTTGTCTCAGCAAACTCAGACCACTTGCTATCGGAGTGGACGCCAAAAGGAAATACCAAACGTTTTTCCTCCTGCCCTGGCGAGCCCTGTCCCCTCTCAATTTTACCCTGTGGTTTTACCCAGCCCAGCAAGTTTGGTGACCGCCCGCAGTCCCTAGGGCGATGAAGTTATGTTTTTTGTAGCCCTGCTCTGCGCCAGCTGGGGGGCTGTGGGAGCAGAGCGAGACGGCATGCTCGGGAGCAGTTCCGGGGTGCACGAGAAGACGGGGAAAGCACTAGCACTTTCCTGCCTTCCTTGTTTGGTTAGTAAAGGGGAGTCCCAGCAAGGGGCTCATGGGGTGCCACGGACAGGGGAGTGCTCCTTCCCCTCCTCCTCTACCCTGGTTTGGCCCCTGAGGGATCCCTAATCATCTGGCCATGGGCTTGAGGACAGGAGGTAGAGCAGGGGGCATGGTGAGCCGCTCAGGGTGCAGGACTGGGAAGCGCTGGTGCTTTCCTGATTTCCAAAACCAGCTGGACCCCCTGTGAGTCCTGTCCCTGGGCTCCCCAGAGGCCCAGAGAAAGAGAGGAAGTGAGTCCAGGAGGCTTGTGGGGAAGAACCATGGGGCATTCTTCCTTCTCCCTCCTGAGGCTGCAGGGGCTAATGCCCTGAGGAGCTCTCACCAGCCTTTTGGAGGGAAAAGTCTCAGTCTTCCAGGGACAAGAGGCCGCTCTAGCACTGAGCTGTCAGAAGACAAGGGGCTAGAGCCTGGCACTGAACATCAATGAGAGCTGAGGTCTCAGCAGCTCTGCCATAGCCCATGCTGATCTCCTCAGGGCCGACGTCCTGCCGCCCTGCTCCACATTCAAAGGGCAACACTGCAACCAACTGCCCTTTGGTCCCTGGCACTCGGTGGTGGGGAGAGGAGTCTGGTACCCTGCAGTTTACTTCCATCCGCCTTGCTGGGATGGGGGGCAAAAAACCATGTGATGCCTCTTGGAACTCTAGTGAGTGCTTTGCTATTCGGGGGAGGGATAACTCAGGAATCCCTTGTCCCATTCACTTCACATTTGGTAGAAAAATTCTGCCTCAGCTCCAGACCGAACCTAATAATTTTGAGAGGGATGTGATTATTTGTGTGGCTATTACAGGGGAATTGCCATGTCAACGATGGAGCGACGGCCGATGCTTCAGGGTGGCATTATGCTGGAAGATTGCTGAGCCGTGAGGACACGAGGAAGGAGCAAGGTTCGGTGACAAATATGACCCCTTTGTCTGTCAGGCAGGTTCTCCAATGAAGGGGTGTTTGCACAGCTTGTGGGGGATTACTTTATTGGAGATGAACTCTCCAGAGCTCCCAGTCTCATTGGTCTACCTGGGTGCGCCACTCCCTCCGAGCCAGATCACTAGCCACATCTGAGCACCCAGAAAGGCCTCAGTCTAAAGTTTAGACTCTAAACCGAAGCAAATGGGCAGCATTTTACGGCTACTTTGGCCACTCTATTGGCACCAGGCTGGCTCTGTCTATTGCCAGCACATGCTGCACTCCACTGCCGCTGTCACAGAGCTCAGAAAATTTAGAATCCAAATCACAGGGTTAGAAGGGCCCACCAGGGTCATCTAGTCTAACCCCCACGGTTGTCACAATTTAATGCAAAGGGCCCATGAAGGTTGATGCCAGATGTAACAGCACACGCCCAGCTGCGAGCACTTTACCTGGAGCCCGGGAAATCCCAGAGGAA
Organism: Trachemys scripta elegans; assembly: GCF_013100865.1. Taxonomy (NCBI): domain Eukaryota; kingdom Metazoa; phylum Chordata; order Testudines; family Emydidae; genus Trachemys; species Trachemys scripta. Next base: position 3,206,495 of record NC_048314.1, read on the forward strand.
ATAAGATGCAGCATTCCAGAGTGCCCAGAACTGCAATCTGCAGCCAGTTCCTCGAGAGCTTTCTAAACATTAACCAGGAATCAGTCAGAGGCTGAGGATGAACTCCAGGCCGAGCAGCAAGCATGGTCCTGAGAGACTCTGCCCATAATCCCCATTGGTCTTGGTTCTGCTCCATCATCCAGTCTTGTCTGTCAGTCTTTGACTGGCTCCTGCTCCCTCCGTTGCATCAGGGAGAGGAAGGTTTGCTTTAGGCTGTTGCTAAATGACATATGTATGTTAATAGCTTGAAAACTGGGCTGGCCATGAACCCTGCAGTTTGGACAGTCCCAAAACTCCCCTCTGTTCTCACTGTCCCTCAGCATGTACAGTTATGTAGGTCTGTAAGCCTTGCACTCTTCCCTGGAATGTGAGGAATCCATTCCTCAGTGCAGAGACAACCAGTGAGCCGAGGTCATGAAGAAGTGGCCTGTTACATCAGGATGTTATTACCACTTCAGAAAACTGCGTACCACAGACTACAAGGATCAGTTGTCAGGGCAACCTTCAAATGGAGCAGTTCTGAGGCCTTTTAAGCATTTTAAAACATTCACAAACCATGCCGTAGAACACCCCTCCAAGGTAGATCATGTCCCTCCTTTACAGCTCGGGACTGAGCAGCAGAAAGGTCGAGCTACTTGACAAAGGTCCCACAGTCTGAGGCAGAGCTGGGAACAGACACCACACCTCCTGACACCCAGGCTTATGATCCAAACACAGGCTGCATTGCGTACTACAGAGCATGTGCCCTCCCACAAGGCCAAACCGAGCGTTAAGATAAGCAGGCTAAACTCCCCCTGATTCCAATGAGAATTGCGCTCACTTATACCAGGTCGGTGTTGAATCAAGGTCATGCATATTAGAGTGAGGGCACTACTAAGGGCCAGTTTCTATCCTCTGAGGCACTGGCTGCAAGTCTGCTGAGATGGGATACATGGCAAACTGGGCCATTGGTTGATGTCTCTATGATTCTATGATTGACAAGCTAATTGATGATGGAGCCCAGCTAAGAAGGAACAGGCGGGGCTGCTATTAAGCCAGGAAGTTGAGAGCAGAAATGAGCTGGGTTGGGCTGGGGGGAGAGGAGGTGGAGGATTTTCTGACCCCAAATGAAATTACTCTAGAACAGCAGTTCTCAAACTTTTGTCCTGGTGACTCCTTTCACAGAGCAAGCCTCTGAGTGCAACCCCCCTTATAAATTATAAACACTTTTTTTATATTTTACACTATTATAATGCTGGAGGCGAAGCAGGATTTTGGGGTGGAGGCTGACACTCCACAACCCCCACGTAATAACCTTGTGACCCCCTGAGGGGTCACGACCCCCAGTTTGAGAACCCCTGCTCTAGAAACCGAAGCAGAGTCTATTAGAGAGGGAGAATGGTTACAAAGTAGGGAAAAAAGAAGAGAGTAGAAGCAAGATCAGATGACGATATCAGCATAAAAGCTAAGCTGAGGAAGGAAATAAACCAACATGTTACACTTGTAAGATCCCAAGCCAAAGAACTAAGCTTCAGTGATGTTAACCCCATGAAAGTAGCTGACTAGATTTAAGAAAGTCCAAGGGATATTGTAAGAGCGAGGAGGCTGCGAGATGGGGATCTTTTCATTGAATGTAAAAACAAAGACCAAGCTGATAAATGCTAAAAAGTAAAGTGCTGATGAAAGTCAAAATAAGTTGTCAGCTACCAAAGAATCTGACTGAACTAAAGGGGGGTGATATGGAGTGCAGTTAGCATTGACCAATGATAAGAGAACCAAACACATGGGAGAAAATAAAGTGTTAGTAAATAAGTGACTAATTAGTAAATGAGGAGGAGAAAACAAGCCATCAGCATGTACTAATTACATGTAAGAGTTATGACTCTACCTGAGAAAGTAACACCAGGGTTTCAGATATTCAGACCCAAGCCATATATCCCCCCTCCCCTAAAATGTTATAAGCACTAACAGTATGGGCGTGTAGCAGTTATTTTTAAAGGGAAAACCAGATGCTAGAAATGTGGAGGATAGCATGCCTATGAACACTGTATGGGAAGGACAGAGGTCACATGTAGTAACTGTGGTAGCAATCACAGTCCGGCATATAGAGAGTGTATTGCGGCAAGGCAAGCGAAAGAGATGCAAAAGACAAAAATTGTTAACAACGTATCTTATGCAGAAGCTGTAAGGAGACTCTCAAAGTATTAGGTGAAGAGGTAAGAAACAATCAGCAGGAAAAGGGGAACTTCTATAAAGACTATAATAAACACTGCTGAAGGAATAGGCGATTATTAAGGCTGCATGTCTGTCACGGAGGTCGTGGAAGTCACAGATTCCATGATCTCTGTGACCTCTGCAGAGGCCTGGTGCTGGCTCAGGGGCGCGTACTTGGGGGAGGGGGGGGCGGTGCCCGGCTCCCACCGGTATGTCCTGCAGCTCCTAGGCAAAGAGGCCAGGGGGCTCTGTGAGCTGCCCGCGCCTGTAGGAGCCGCCTCCAGAGCTCCCATTGGACAGGAACCTCAGCCAATGGGAGCTGCATCTGTGGAGCTAGCGCTTGTGGTGAGAGCAGCACGCGGAGACCCCTGGGCCGGAGCTGCGGGGACACGCAGAGCCCGGTATTTAGCCTGCGCATCCCACCAATACCTCCTCCCGGTGACAGCGGGGGTCCCAGGCCACCCCCCAGCACCCACAGCGCCCCCGGACCGCCACTCCCAGAGCACCCGCAGCCCCCCAGCCCAAGTTTTAGTTAGGGGTATATAGTAAAAGTCATGGACAGGTCACGGGCCGTGAATTTTTGTTTATTGCCTGTGACCTGTCCATGCCTTTTACTAAAAATACCCATGACTAAAACATAGCCTTAGCGATGATATACTAGTAATGAAAAAAGAGGTTTGTTGTATTTATGCTAGAAGTGTTAAATTGTACATCACAAACTATGAAAAAATCAGAAAAAATGAGTTATACAAAGGGCAGAGGGAAAATACGTGTAAATTAGCAACTTGTTAATGGACCATATTCATGCAATTTTGAATGAAGTTAATGACGAAATATGCCTCGTATGGGAATCCCAGTCCTTTGCTGGAACGCACAAAGTGTGATAGCACGTAGTCCAGAACTAAAGGAAAATATCCTGGAAATGAAAACTAAACCAAATGTCACATGTATCCAGGATACATGGCTGATTAAAAAGCTTCCTTTTAAAATTCCAGGATGTATTGCTTTTAGGCAAGACCGAAAACCAGAAAGAGGACATGTTTGTACTTTCATAAGGGAAAGATTAAACTACATAGCAGTCGAGAATGAAGAAGTAAGTCTAGAATATAATGCTGTCAAGATACCAGTGCAGAAGAGTGATGTTTCTTTAGGGATTTATAATATCTACAACCCATGTGGGAAATTAGAAAGTTCAGAGCTTCAAGAAATAGTGATGATGCTAATAGACCATATATTATATGTGGTGACCTAATTCATCATAATAAATTCTGGGGAAGTAAGACAACTGGTAAAAATGGTGCATGCTTAGAAAAGTTCATTGATGAAAGCAATCTTGTGGTTTTTAATGGTGGCACCCCAACTAGATTTAATGCAGCAGACAGTAGGTTTTTTTAGCTTAGATCTCGGAATTGTAACAGGAGATACTGCAAGTAAATAGAACTTGGAAATATATAAAGAAGAATGAATGGAAAGTGATCATTTCCTTATTCTTATTACATTTCAAGGGCAGGGTAAGGTTGAAGGTAATGGAAAATTACCCACCTGGAATTTTAAGAAAGCTAACTGGAAGTTATTTACAAGGCTAGGACTATAATAGTGTTTAAAAGAGAACTGGATAAATTCATGGTGGTTAAGTCCATTAATGGCTATTAGCCAGGATGGGTAAGGAATGGTGTCCCTAGCCTCTGAGGATGGAGATGGATGGCAGAAGAGAGATCACTTGATCATTGCCTGTTAGGTCCACTCCCTCTAGGCATTGGCCACTGTTGGTAGACAGGATACTGGGCTAGATGGACCTTTGGTCTGACCCAGTACGGCCGTTCTTATGTTCTTATGTAAGTGTAGTGAATTTGTGAATAATCCTGGTGTGAGTGATGACACAGAATTTCAATAATGTAACAAAGGAATTAATAGCAGCAGGTACTGTAGCCATACGTAGGATACTGAAATATCCCCAAACTAAAAACTCACTTCCATGGTGGAATGAGGAATGCAGAATGGCAGTTAAAAATAACAAAGCCTATAAAAATGTGAAAACACAATGAATAGTGAAGAACTCATGAAGCATAAATGTAAGGCAATAGCCCAAAGAATTATAAAAAGATCAAAAGAGAGTTGGAGGAAATACTGTGGGTGGATAAAAAAAGATACCAAGACACGAGAAATATACAGGCAAATTAGAAGAATGAATGGGATTCAGACTAAGAATAGGCACGTCCCACATCTTATTGGGACTGACAACATAGAAGTTCTGACCATGAGAAAGCAGAAGATTAGGAGAAACTTTCCAAGGCTGAGTAATGATGAAAACCAAAGTGAAGTTTTCCACCTGATTAAAAGACAATTCGTTGAAGAGAATCATGCTCTATTATGTAGTTGGGGTAAACATGAAGATACTATACTGAATGAATGGTTTTGTGTATGGGAACTTGAGAAAGCTATTGATATCAGCAAGAGTACATCCCCAGGAAAAGCTAACGTATGTAACATAACATTTAAATAGCTCTGTGAAAGCATTGTGAGGGTTCTCTTGGAATTATTTAACACTATTTGGGGAAAAGGAGTGATCCCGGTAGGATGGAAACATGCAGCAGTAATTCCACTACAAAAATTGGGCAAACTAGTCACATAAGTGGATGCCAATCGACCAATTGCCCCGACATCCTGTCTGGGTAAAATTATGGAAATAATGGTGAATTTTATCTGATCGTGGGTCACATGACATGTCTCAACTATTCAGCAAGTTATGGAAGTTGTGTGGGGTGCCCCATATCACGTAGAGACAAATGGTCTGGTGGAGGGCTTTAACGGGACACTGAAATGGATGCTGGGGATGTATGCCCATAAGCGGGCCCAAGATTGGGATGAAATGTGACCCTATTTGTTATTTGCTTATAGGGAAGTGCCCCAAGAATCTACAGGATTTGTCCCTTTTGACCTTCTACATGGAAGGAAAGTGAGGGGACCCCCTAGGTCTTATCTGAGACTTCTGGGAAGGAGACACTGAGGCAGCTTTTTTAAACTCAGAACATTTCAAAGCCTGTTCATTTGACATTTCATTAAATATGTTCAGTGCTTTCCCAGACAACTTGTCTTCTGGAACTTCTGCAGGGCACACCAAATAGAGCTTTATTATTTCCTTTCTTCTTACTGTTCACGCTTGAGAATCACTTAAAGTTGTTACACGAGAACTTAAAGTGGAAATCGCCGTTAAAATAGCAAGCTGTGTGTCGACCCTGCTCACTGCACCACGCCAATGTTCAGTGAGACGTTGTGTCACCACTTGTATTACAACCCTAGGTGCCCCAAAATGCTTCTGCTCCTGTGGCTCCCTGCCTGAGACACGCACCCAGCCAGCATGTTCTGTATGCTGTATAGGTCTGATTCAACCCCTCGGAATCCAACCGCCTGCCAGCTGCTCTGACGGACACATGCTGCTCTTTACCAGGCTTGGTCAATGTCAGCAGGTGACCCCAACACCCCCCCAGTCCCGAACTTCCCCAAACCCGCCCTCGCTGCAATGTCCAGCCCTCTCCTGCAATATTCAGAGGAATAATACAGTCTGTTTGTTCCTTTAAGGTGGTGATATTCAGACCTCAGTGGTTCCGGAGCCAAATTAGTGATCAACATTACCCAAAAGAGCCATGGCAGTGTGAATTCATTGTTTCATTTACTGCACCTATCTCTCTATAATTATATAATTCTCACAGCAAAAACCAAGTATTATTATTCTATCAACTACAGTTGGTTAATAACACAGTAAAAGCATCCTGATTGGTTAATAACTTAGATTGGTTAATTAAATGTTTTAATATTGTGTGCAGCAAAGAGCCACAGGAGACGCATTAAAGAGCTGCTCGCAGCTGAGTATCAGTGAGATGAAACCCATCAGCCTGACACATCAGTTGGAGAGACCCACAGACACACGTTAGTCACAATCCCAGCTCTGAATACACTGCGTACACACATCACACAAACTATTAGTGATTAGCAGGTTACTAGTGTGCAAATGCTACCGCACAAGGCACATGTTATACAAAGATTATTACAACAGTGGGTAGGGTGTGAATATAGGGGTGTTTAGGGACACACACACCCCCAATTTTTGTATTATCTCCAAACTTTATGGGAAATGGTTTTATATTTTCTTCCATACCCTTAATAAAAATGGGCATGATGGACCAAAAACAGATCCCTTCAATACACCACTAGAAATTATTATTCTTCATCAACACTTACTTTTGAGACCTGTCAGTTAAACTGTTTTTAGTCCACTTAACGTGTGCTACGTTGACTTTTGTCATGCAGCGTTCTGTCAGGTGCCTTACTGAAGTCCAAGCACATTACACCAGCAGGGATGATTGAAGAGGTTGGAAATTCCTATGAACTTTTCCCATTTTTCAGCCCGCTGTACTGAGCAGTGAGAGTGATTGACAGTGATTGTACTGATCAGTGACTGACAATGACTGTACCAAGTAGTGGCAGTGATTGACAACCAGGCCCGCCAATTCGGGGGCAAAGGGGGCAATTGCCCAGGGGCCCGGATGACTTAAAAGTGCCCAAGGGCCCCAAGCCGCTGCTGCTGGCAGTGCAGAAGGGCTAAAGCAGGCTTCCTGCCCACCCTCACTCCACGCCGCTCCTGGAAGTGGCAGGAACAGCCATACAGCCCCTGCAGGGGCAGGAGGTCTCCTCATGCTGCCCTCTCCACAAGCACCAACTCCTCAGGTCCCATTGGCCAATGGGAGCTGTGGGGGCGGTGCCTGCAGGCAGGGGCACTGGGAGACCCTCTGGCCCCCCGCCTAGGAGCTGCTGCCAGAGGGGTGTGCTGGTCACTTTCGGAAGCCGTCGAAAGGTAAGCGCCGACCCCCTGATCCCCTCTTCCACCCCAACCCCCTGCTCCAGCCTAGAGCTCGCCCCCACACCCAAACTCCCTCCCAGAGGCGAGCCCACACCCTGCACCCCCTCGCACACCCAAATTCCCTCCCAGAGACTGCACCCTGCACCCTCTCCCACACCCAAACTCCCTCCCAGAGCTGGATCCCGCACCCCAACCCCCTGCCCCAGCCTGGTGAAAGTGAGTGAGGGTGGGGGAGAGCGAGCGACAGAGGGAGGGGCGATGGAGTGAGCAGGGGGCGGGACCTCCGAGAAGGGGAGGGATGGGGTGTGGTCTCAGGGAAGGGGTGGGGCAGGGTGGGGCAAGAGCCTTTGGGTTTGTGCGATTAGACAGTTGGCGAGCTGACTGGGCGGGCATGTGGAAGTCCTGGCCGTGCCAGACGAGTGCGCCTGGCATTGCAGCCAGCAGCTCGCTGGGCACCGAATGTCAGGGGGACCGCGGCCACACGGGCACGGCTTATGTGTGCATGGGGCCCATTGACTATCTGCCCTGGGGCCTGGAATTGCTGTCGGCGGACCTGTTGACAACGATTGTACCGAGAAGTGACAATGACTGACAACGAGCGTACCGAGCACTGACAGTGACAGGTCACCAGTCTCTTTGTAGCACCCTCTAGATTCTGTATTGGTGACATGTTTGTTTCCTGTAACAGGGCTGGCCGCACCGGATCACCCCCTCATGGCCAGGGTGCCTCTGCTGTGCCCTGCCCCTGTTTTCCCTTCACGGGGACTCCCTCAAACACCACAGTCTCTTTCACTTCCAGCCCTTCTTAGGTCTGGGGGTTTTATTCAATTAACAAAGTTCTCGGACAAACACAAAACAATCTCCCACTCAGGATTACTCTTGGCACAGCTCCTCCTCCCCGAGGAACTGTCCCTTCCTCGGGAACCCCAGCAGAAGACCCTCTGTGCCTGCAGGAGCCCCATCCCTACAGCTTCCTGCTGTGTTTGACCCTGGGATCACCCCAACCCAGGTGTGGCTCGGCCTGTAACCAGGGCTGGCTTAGTCCCGGGGGCTCCAGTCCATGGGCAAGCCACCCTGTTACATTTCCCTTCAGGCAGCTTTTGTCTTTCCAGACGATGCCTAGTTTTCAAGCTTCAAGCTGTGCTTTACCAATGAGAGACTGTGCCGCCCAACATCCCCTGCAGTGCGTCAGTCGGTGCGTGTTATGTATTCCCATTTTAAGGAAGGGGAAACTGAAGCACAGAAAAGTTAAGTGGCTCACAGCCAAGGTCACCCAAAGAGTCTCTGGTAGTAGGAAGTAGTGAACCCAGGCATCCGGGATCTCAATCCTTGTCTATCTAGTGATGCACCATGCTGGTTTGCCACCCAGAGCCAGGCCACGCAGCTCCAGTTTCATGGAGAAGCCTTTTGGGAGCATGAATCTAATTCCTCGGGGCTGCCGAAGAAGGCAAGTGTCTCTGACCCTGCAAGAAAGGAAAGTGTGGACCCGTCCCAGCTGGAGAGGAGGCAGGGCCCAGGGAAATGCTTGAATCCTTCCTCAAGGGCCAAGCCCAGAGGGTGGTGAGGGGCAGCTGCTCCTGCGTCCCCCGTGGCCTGCCCCATGCAGCCCCACAGGTCTCTGCTCTCTCCTTGGGCCTGTTTAATAGTCACTTGCAGCCGCTGGGAGAATTGGCGACACCAAGGGTTCAAACGCCAACAACACGCAGGTGGGGCAGAGCCCTGTCCTTTTGCACACCCTGCCCCAGCAACACCACCGACCGGATTCTCAGTGCCCACGTTCTGCTGGAGCCCCGGAGCTCTGGCTGCTGGATGGCAGCTGAGGATCAGGCCCCAGATATTTCTCTGCATGCTGGGTACTAGGTGCTGTAATTAGAACTGCCACTAGAGGGCATCCAAAGCACTGTGTGCAAATGGTACCACAGGACAGCGTACGGGGCGGCTTTTCCACCATAGGAAACAACAGAAGGCCTGAGATCATAACAAAGGGTTTGTTTTAAAACAATCAGGGCTGCAGGGAAGGCTGGGAAGAGCTGCTGTCCTGTGGGCCATGTCAGAGCCCTCGTCCTGAAAAGGAGAGAGACCCCCAGCATCCAGCTCGGCTCCAGGTCAGCAAGTCAGTGGCTTCACGGTCAATGAGTCCCGTCATTCAGCAATACCAGCAAACCCACCCACCAGCCCACACGCATCAGCAGGCCCTGAGATAGCGCCCTGGATACAAAACCAGCAGAGTGATGCGCCTGTCAAACAGCAGTTACTCGGGGCGGGGGGCACTCCTACATGCATGTGCGTGTGCATAGATGAGTGTATACGTTCTGTGTGTGTGTGTAGCACCGGCAAACCAGATGCCAGCTCATGCCAACGTCCCCCTGTCTCAACTGAACACTGATAAATCCCTAGCTGGAACCAATCTGGCTCGCTTGTGTGTTAGTATTGTTAGCATAGGTATTAGGGTTATAAAAATGGGGGTAAGAGCCCATCTATCACAAAGCAGGCTCACCCGGCTGGTGCGACAGATCAGAGTGCCCAAGGGGACTGTCTGTGACCCCAGGTTTCGGCTGTTGTGGTGCCTGAGAAGTTTACATGTGATAATTGGTTGGTGAAATCGAAGTACAGAACTCACAGCCAGTGTGGGGTTTGTGCTCTGGTTCTTCACAGCCTGCTCATGTCTCTGAGTCACGGCACAACACTTGAAATCCACGGGGGTCTCACACACAGGTTTGTATCCTGCTGAGACTACACCAGTGGCTGGTGATTTACACAGTCACAGAAGCTCATAATACAACCTTTCCAGTATTGCCTTACAGGATGGGATACAGGTGTTACAAGTGAGATTAATACAGGCAGCAACATACAAGCATTCAGTAAAGTCTAAACACATTCTTATATCTGCTTTAACAATCCTAATACCCAGGTGTCAGATTGAGTCCAGCTGGGTGTTTGTCAGTGTTCAGCTGAGACATGTGTGTGTCGGTGTGTATATGTCTAGTATGAGTGTGTCTCTGTGGGTGTACAGTGTGTGGGGCTGTGGATGTATATAGTATGTGGGACTGTGTATGTACAGTACGTGGGGCTGTGGGTGTATGCAGTGTGTGTGTGTCTGTGTGTGTGCAGTATGCGTGGCTGTGTGTGTGTACACAGTATGTGAGGCGGTGGGTATATAATGTGTGTGTCTGTGGGTGTACAGTATGTGGGACTGTGGGTGTACACAGTATGACTGTGTGTGGATGTACAGTATATGTGTTATTCATATTCTTATACCTTCCTCTGCAGCAGCTGGTGCTGGCCACAGCCAGGACACCGGGCTAGATGGAGCCGGTCGGAGCCAGTCTGGCAGATCCCGTGTCCAGGTGTGGACGGGAAGCTGCATGGGCAGCACTTAGGACTGATCAACACTTGGAAATTTACCAAAACAGCTATTCCAGGATAATTATTTCCAAACAGCTATTTTGGGATAAGCCGTCATGAGGCTGCTCTTATTCCAGAACGAGTCCCTCTTCTCCATTTAGCTTCATCCAGCATGTCAAGTATCAGGGGGCAGCCGTGTTAGTCTGTATCTAAAAAAACAACAAGGAGTCTGGTGGCACTTTAAAGACTAACAGATTTATTTGGGCATAAGCTTTTGTGGGTAAAAACCTCACTTCTTCAGATGCATCTGTGAGGTTTTTACCCACGAAAGCTTATGCCCAAATAAATCTGTTAGTCTTTAAGGTGCCACCAGAGCAGACTCCTTGTTGTCTTCATCCAGCATGTGACCCAAACAAGGAGCTGGAGCCAATGGCTAATCAGGCACCATCGGGACTTACATCAGAGCCTCAGAGGCAGCTCTGTGGCCCAGCACACGACGCTTCCTTCTGCCGCATGCGAGCAGCTTGGTACACCTGTCCAGAGGCAGGCACAGGGCCTCCCTATGTTCTGGACAATGTCCAAGCCCAGGAGAAATTGCTTCCAGATGCAGCTACCTACTAGGAGAGCCCCCAGCTCCCAAACGGATTTGAACGTAGGAGCAGGTTGTGCCCAGGCCGGGCTGGAGCCCACCTGTCTCCTTACCCAGGCACCAGCTTCTCTCTCGGCTGGCTGCAGCAGATGCAGTGGCCAGTGAGAACAAGAGCCGTGGAATACGAGGCTGTCTGTGTGGAGAGAGGAAATTCACACACACGTTTCTCCCTCTTCTCCTCTACGGGCCATTCCTGCCTGGCCCAAAATAGACCTCTTGGGCTTGCAGCCCTGATATAATTGGCTTAGTCTTTGAACTGCTTAGTCAGCTGAGTTGCCATTAACTTCTTTTCCATGACCTCGTTAGTGCAGGGGATAAAGGGCTGCTTGTTTCCCCTTTGCCTTGAATGAAGGGGGATTTTGTTTGTTAGAAAGTCATGCTGGTAATAAGAATCTTCCGCTAGCCAAAAATAACTGAAGCTGTTATTGTTTCCTTTCTGCTTCCTTATCTGCACCAGAGGAGTCACAAGGGAAGCTGTGGCCATGGCTAGACGGGCTCCTGGCTGAAAACATGCCTTGGAGCAAAGGGCTGTGAAACGCAGAGCTGAGGCAGACGGCGCAGCGAGGTTATTGGCAAAGCCCACAGTTCTGCTAGCCTCCCTGCAGTCCTGCCCACAGGTGGCAGTGGGGGATGGGTTTACAGTTTCCCCTCCTCAGCTAAAGCGGGACGTGCCTCCTTCTCTTCATGGCTTGAGGAGCATGGCAAATGACACGTTTTTGCAAGAAGCCAGGGTGGGTTTGGGTTGCATAGGCAGAGGTGTCATGCGATGGAGCCCAGATGGTCCCTCTTTGCCATGGCTCTGCTAAAAGCACACCTGGAATATCGTCTGTCGGAGTCGGATAGCTGAGGGCTAGTTAGTCTCGTAGACAGAGGCAGAAGGAGAGCCAGTGGCTGGAAGTTGAATCTAGACCAATTCAAACTGGAAGTAAGGCAGACATTTTTAACAGCGAGGGAAATTAATCACTGGAACAAACTACCAAGGGCTGTGGTGGATTCTTCCTCAACTGAAATCTTTAAATCCAGACTGGGTGTCGTTCCAAAACGGCTCTAGCTCCACCCCGAGGTTTCAGAGGTATCACAAGGTGAGGGTCTGGCTGGATGATCACACGGGTCCCCTCTGACCTATACGGAGCTCAGAGCTCGGAGCTCTGCCATATGCGAATGAGGCAGACGGCCTGGATGGTGTTCAGAGACAGAGAATGAAGGGCAGGGGGCTGAAGGGATTTGCTTTTAAGGAACCGAGGGAAAGACGTGACGTCGTCAGTGACTGATGAGAGGGGGGCTGGGCGCTTGGGAGGTGATGACGCATACCTGAATGATGTGACCCCCGTGGACAGAGAGCAGCCGTTCAGTTAGCCGGGTCCCTGGGGTAAAGCAGGAGCAATGGGGCGACCTTTAAAAAGCAAAGCAAGTGTGGGCTGAACAAAACACGTGCTGTGTGGGGAGCAGTGTGGCTCTGGCAGGGACAAGCTGAGTTTGTCTCTGTCTAATGTCATTGATTAGAGGTGCCCATGCACAGGGTCAGCTGGCATCAAAGCCCGTCACCCCTGCCAGAATCCCAGCCCCTGGAACGCTGCCCATCCCCACTGGCATCTCACCTGGCTGGGCCCCCGGCCAGCACAGAGCAGTTTGGCAGCGAGGGGCCACACAAACCCCAGTGGCCCTCGCACCTCTGTACAGCACGGGAAGGAGGGCCCGTGCCAATGCCCAATGGAGGTTTTGGTTTGGGGCATCCCAGCAGCTGGCACGACAGACATGGCTGCTAGCAGGGGCTTCATTTCCCAGCAAACCTGCTCGCCAGGCCCAGGATCTCAAAGAGTGGGGGGGGAGGAACTGCCGTGAGCCAGGGAGCTCCAGCCATTCCTGCTCCTACCCTCAAGCTAGGCCAGAGACTGCTTCTGCCCAACCCCCAACTGCTGTCCCTCCCCTCCATGGCTGCAGTGCTGCCCCACGGGCCTTCTCCCAGGCAAGCCCGGGCAGGACGCTGCTGGCCCAGGAACGTTCACCAGACACCAGCTTGGCTCCGAGGGCCCTGAGTGCCTGGCAGCGAGGGAATGCTAATAACCAACAACTAACGTGCCTGGGAATCTCGGCGAACTCACCGTGGGCTTTGGCACCACAGCGAGTGGGGAATTCTGCTCTGCTGTTCACCCCACTTGTGTCACGCGACCCCGCGGCCTGACCCGAGAACAGAGGCACCAGAGGGCTCTGGGGGGTGCATAGCGAAGGAGCCTTGGCTTGCGGAGTGCTGATTAGGAATTCCCAGCCACGCCAGAGCAGGGCACTGGAATGGATTGCATCTGGGCAAACTCCCCTGCAAGCCATGCTGTGAGTCCTGGGCTCTCCTTGGAACTGCCTGAGTCCAGCTCCCCCTGCCCCACACGGGGCTCAGAGAAATTTTGCAAATAATCACAGACGGCTTGGACTGCTCAGCGAAGCACAGTGCCTGCGCAGATGCTGCTCTCCCTGTGCAACCCCCGCCCCGCAGCACTGGCTCCTCCAATGCGGGCACAAGCAGGAAATACGAGACCATCCTCCCGTTACCCACTTCCTGGCTGTGCACTTAGTGTGCCCAGGCCCCAGGCCTGATGTGTTCTGCAACTGGAATGCATCCCTACAAACATTCCCCCTGCGGCTTTCAAGGTCCCCCCGGTGCCAGGCTGCTGGTGTATCTGATCCCGTGAGCAGTATTCCCATAGCCAGTCATGGAAACAAAATGCAAACGTCAAGGCTCCACAACGGCCTCGTTCTACCCCTGGACCATAGAATCATAGAATATCAGGGTTGGAAGAGACCTCAGGAGATCATCTAGTCCAACCCCCTGCTCAAAGCAGGACCAATCCCCAACTAAATCATCCCAGCCAGGGCTTTGTCAATCTTGGCCTTAACAACCTCTAAGGATGGAGATTCCAACACCTCCCTAGGTAACCCATTCCAGTGCTTCACCACCCTCCTAGTGAAATAGTGTTTCCTAATATCCAACCTAAACCTCCCCCACTGCAACTTGAGACCATTATTCCTTGTTCTGTCATCTGCTACCACTGAGAACAGTCTAGATCCATCCTCTTTGGAACCCCCTTTCAAGTAGTTGAAGGCTGCTATCAAATCCCCCCTCACTCTTCTCTTCTGCAGACTAAATAAGCCCAGTTCCCTCAGCCTCTCCTCGTAAGTCATGTGCTCCAGTCCCCTAATCATTTTTGTTGCCATTCACTGGACTCTCTCCACTTTGTCCACATCCTTTCTGTAGTGGGGGGCCCAAAACTGGACGCAATACTCCAGATGCGGCCTCACCAGTGTCGAATAGAGGGGAATAATCACTTCCCTTGATCTGCTGGCAATGCTCCTACTAATGCAGCCCAATATGCCGTTGGCCTTCTTGGTAACAAGGACACACTGCTGACTCATATCCAGCTTCTTGTCCACTGTGACCCCTAGGTCCTTTTCTGCAGAACTGCTGCCTAGCCACTCGGTCCCTAGTCTGTAGCAGTGCATGGGATTCTTCCGTCCTAAGTGTTGAACCTCATCAGATTTCTTTTGGCCCAACCCTCTAATTTGTCTAGGTCTCTCTGGACCCTATCCCTACCCTCCAGCATATATACCTCTCCCCACAGCTTAGTGTCATCTGCGAACTTGCTGAGGGTGCAATCCATCCCATCATCTAGATCATTAATGAAGATATTGAACAAAACTGGTCCCAGGACTGACCCCTGGGGCACTCCGCTTGATACCGGCTCCCAACTAGACATGGAGCCATTGATCACTACCCGTTGAGCCCGACGATCTAGCCAGCTTTCTATCCACCTTACAGTCCATTCATCCAGCCCATACTTCTTTAACTTGCTGGCAAGAATCCTGTGGGAGACCGTATCAAAGGCTTTGCTAAAGTCAAGGCATATCACCAGGAGATCGATGCAAAAGAGTGGGAGAGCAGCTCAGCTTCGCAGCAATGTCTTGACTAAGCTGCGGAGCACCACCCTGCACTGCCCAGCTCTGCCGCTCTTGGTGCCACATGCGTTGCCCATTTCACCAAGAGTGGCGCAGGTTGGTGCCAAAACATTCGTTTAAGCAGTGACCCACCACTGCTCAGTTTGCCTTGCTCCCTTTGAGAGTCTTTTGGGAGAGGCAGGTCTTATTTTAAAGGAATTAATTGCTTGTCATTACATAAGGCCTCCGGTTATTGTGACAAGGGGGTAGGTTTGTTAAGCGGGCAATGTTGGCATTTTAGCATTATTAACTCTAATCTTGTGATTGACCATTAGTTATGTCTTAGGGCCTGTCTGCACTGCAAAAAACCTGCTACACTGAGTCTCCGAGCCTGGATCAACTGACTTGGTCTTGCGGGGCTCTCGCTACATGGCTAAATATAGCAGTGTAGACATTTCCGCTCGGCCTGGAGCCCAGGCTCTTAAACCCAGCAAGCCAGTTCCACTGGGCTCAGAGATGCAGGATGTGTTATTTCTTGACTTTAGCAAGAGGGGGAGGGATAGCTCAGTGGTTTGAGCACTGGCCTGCTAAACCCAGGATTGTGAGTTCAATCCTTGAGGGGGCCACTTAGGGATCTAGGGCAAATCAGTACTTGGTTCTGCTAGTGAAGGCAGGGGGCTGGATTCAATGACCTTTGCTGGCTGTATTTTAAAGAATCCTTATTGAGGTTGCAGGAACAAACCATCCCGATGTGTAGAAAGAACAGTAAATATGGCAGGCAACCAGCTTGTCTTAACAGTGCAATCCTCACTGATCTTAAACACAAAAAAGAAGCTTACAAGAAGTGGAAGATTGGACAAATGACCAGGGAGGAGTATAAAAATATTGCTCAGGCATGCAGGAGTGAAATCAGGAAGGCCAAATTACACTTGGAGTTGTAGCTAGCAAGAGATGTTAAGAGTAACAAGAATGGTTTCTACAGGTATGTTAGCAGCAAGAAGAAGGTCAGGGGAAGTGTGGACCCCTTCCTGAATGAGGGAGGCAACCTAGTGACCGAGGATGTGGAAAAAGCTAATGTACTCAATGATTTTTTTGCCTCTGTCTTCACGCACAAGGTCAGCTCCCAGATTGCTGCACTGGGCAGTACAGCATGGGGAGAAGGTGACCAACCCTCTGTGGAGAAAGAAGTGGTTCGGGACTATTTAGAAAAACTGGACGTGCACAAGTCCATGGGGCTGGATGCGTTGCATCCGAGGGTGCTAAAGGAGTTGGCGGGTGAGATTGCAGAGCCATTAGCCATTATTTTTGAAAACTCATGGCGATCGGGGGAGGTCCCAGATGACTGGAAAAAGGCTAATGTAGTGCCCATCTTTAAAAAAGGGAAGAAGGAGGATCCGGGGAACTACAGGCCAGTCAGCCTCACCTCAGTCCCTGGAAAAATTATGGAGCAGGTCCTCAAGGAATCAATTATGAAACATTTAGAGGAGAGGAAAGTGATCAGGAACAGTCAGCATGGATTCACGAAGGGGAAGTCGTGCCTGACTAACCTAATTGCCTTCTATGATGAGATAACTGGCTCTGTGGATGAGGGGAAAGCAGTGGATGTGTTATTTCTTGACTTTAGCAAAGCTTTTGATACTGTCTCCCACAGTATTCTTGCCACCAAGTTAAAGAAGTATGGGCTGGATGAATGGACTGTAAGGTGGATAGAAAGCTGGCTAGATCGTCGGGCTCAACGGGTAGTGATCAATGGCTCCATGTCTAGTTGGCAGCCGGTTTCAAGTGGAGTGCCCCAAGGGTCGGTCCTGGGGCCGGTTTTGTTTAATATCTTTATTAATGATCTGGAGGATGGTGTGGACTGCACTCTCAGCAAGTTTGCAGATGACACTAAACTAGGAGGCGTGGTAGATACACTAGAGGGTAGGGATCGGATACAGAGGGACCTAGACAAATTAGAGGATTGGGCAGAAAAAAACCTGATGAGGTTCAACAAGGACAAGTGCAGAGTCCTGCACTTAGGACGGAAGAATCCCATGCACTGCTACAGACTAGGGACCGAATGGCTAGGTAGCAGTTCTGCTGAAAAGGACCTACCGTAGGGGTCACAGTGGACGAGAAGCTGGATATGAGTCAACAGTGTGCTCTTGTTGCCAAGAAGGCTAACGGCATTTTGGGCTGTATAAGTAGGGGCATTGCCAGCAGATCGAGGAACGTGATCGTTCCCCTTTATTCGACATTGGTGAGGCCTCATCTGGAATACTGTGTCCAGTTTTGGGCCCCACACTACAAGAAGGATGTGGAAAAATTGGAAAGAGTCCAGCGGAGGGCAACAAAAATGATTAGGGGTCTGGAGCACATGACTTATGAGGAGAGGCTGAGAGAACTGGGATTGTTTAGTCTCCAGAAGAGAAGAATGAGGGGGGATTTGATAGCAGCCTTCAACTACCTGAAGGGGGGTTCCAAAGAGGATGGAGTTCGGCTGTTCTCAGTGGTGGCAGATGACAGAACAAGGAGCAATGGTCTCAAGTTGCGGTGGGGGAGGTCCAGGTTGGATATCAGGAAAAACTATTTCACTAGGAGGGTGGTGAAACACTGGAATGCGTTACCTAGGGAGGTGGTGGAGTCTCCTTCCTTGGAGGTTTTTAAGGCCCGGCTTGACAAAGCCCTGGCTGGGATGATTTAGTTGGGAATTGGTCCTGCTTTGAGCAGGGGGTTGGACTAGATGACCTCTTGAGGTCCCTTCCAACTCTGATATTCTATGATTCTATGATTCTATGATTCTATGCATGGCCGCAGGGCATTTTTACACTGTAGGCCTGCCCAAAGTGGAAAGGTTCCCTCTGGGAACAGGCATTTGAAAGCACATGTGATGCATCTGCTGACAAGTCATTTTTTCAAGAGAAATAAGGTAGCAACCTCCACTACTCAAAATTTGGCTGGAAATAGAGTAACTGCCCTGTGTAGAGGGCTATTACTCTACCCAAAACAGGCTCCTTTTTCATTTCTGAAGCTCTCACTTCTGCCATAATAGGAAGATCCTCAGATACAGAGTATTTATACAATGCGGCTCTTTTACAGTGTGGTTCATGGAGCTCCCCCACCCTCCCTCCCCATTCTCTGCTTCCCAGACTGGAGAGCTTGGGTCTCCTGCCCAGCTGTTTGCCACTGCCTCTCCCCATGGCCTAGCTCCCAACTTGCCGGCTCCAGCAGCTACCGTGCAGGGAGAGGGCCTGGGTGGCACCATGTTTCCGAGCAGGGCCAGCAAGCCCTGGCAAAAATCTGGGGGGGAGGGACACGTGACCCTCCCATGCATTGCCTTTGGCTTCAGCCCACCAGGGTGGGGGGTCTCAAGGCTTTAGCCCCGCGGGGCGAGCCTGTCAGGGGTTGGGACTTCGGCCCAGCAGAGTGGGGGGGTCTCGGGGCCTTAGCCCCGCGGGCCATGCCTGTCGGGGGTCGGGGCTTCAGCCCAGCAGGGTGGGGGGTCTCGGGGCTTTAGCCACGCGGGGCGAGCCTGTCGGGGGTCGGGGCTTCAGCCCAGCAGGGTGGGGGGGTCTCGGGGCTTTAGCCACGTGGGGCGGGCCTGTCGGGGGTTGGGGCCCCAAATCCCAGCAGGTGCGCCCTGGCTCTCAAACTTCTGAAGATTGTCATCTGTGGCTCAGAGGGTCAGTAAGTTTGGCCACCCTGAGCTATACCTTGATTCCCCCTCTGCTGGCCTCTCTAACGTCGGGGGGCTGGGGTAGCGCGGCAGCGGTAGCAGGCTGCACTCGGATTGTTATTGGCTATCACGTTAATGTGCAACTAAGACAAAAGCCCACTCTGCACCCCAGACTGGCAACCCCTCCCTTTGAAGGTACTGTCGTTAGGGAGAAGTGTTGCCTAGTGGCTGGAGCAGTGCCCTGGGTTCCAGTCACAGCTCTGCTGGGTGGCCTGGGGCAAGTCTATGTGCCTCAGTTTCCCTATTATAGATAGGAAGGATAATGATACTGCCCTGCTTTATAAAGCTCTTTGAGACCTACTGATGAAAACTAGCTTGGTGTCATTGTTACCTGAGGTTTGTGATCAGTGACCAAGGCACATTTCTTTCCAGATAATTATTACTGAAATGTAATGACTGAAACAATCCCCAGTTCCTGCTAATGGTCTGGAAGCAAATGTTATGAGTGTTTCCTTCCTATCTGTGCATATGTGCAAAATTCCAGCTCCAGGCCTGGCTGGAGAAGCATCACATGGGCATGGAAAAGGAAACTCTCGATTAAAATGGACCAAAACATTGGAATGGCTCCGTTTTGCTTCTTCGAAAGGCTGATTTTTGCCTTCTGGCACAAACCCACTGGACTTTTTTCTGTAACATTGAAGACCCCAAGTGTGAAAAAATATCAGACGAGTCTATCGTAGCAGTGTAACATGGCCAGAAAATGATCTCAGCTCTCAAGCATGTCTTGTCCTCTCTGCCTCTCCGCTGTGTCCAAAGGCCCTGATCCAGCAAAGCACTTAAACACATTTGTAACCTGAAACAGATGAGTCGCCTCTTTGACTACAAAGGGACCTGCTCACATCCTAGCTGGGCCTGTCGGTCGACCCAGTATGGTCGTTCTTATGTGTCTAAGTGCTTTGCTGGATCAGGTCCTAAATCAGCAACTTGGGTCTAGGAGAAAGCACGTTTCTCTCTCAATCCCTCACTTTTGTAGCCTTTTCAGAACCACTTCTGGGGGTCCCAAAGCTTCTGCCGTACTTCCACGTGTTAGTAATCATTCTTCTAAATAGCAGACAGGCACATTTAAACATTCTCCTTTATTCATTGGGATATGGCCGGGGCCCTGTGGCTATGTGATCATCAGGCAGGGGTGAAAGTAAATTAAAGGACTTACCGGTACGCCAGAGTCCTGAGCGGGGGCGTGGCCTCAACCGGAAGAGGCGGGGCCTTTCAGGATTTAAAGGCCCTGGGGCTTTGGCTGTGGCAGAGGCAGCTGGGAGCCCTGGGGCTTAGAGGCGAATTAAAGGGCCCGGGGCTCCAGCCGCCACAGTGCTCCAGGCCCTTTAAATAACTGCGGGAGCCCTGCCGCTGCGACCCCGGTGGCAGGGCTCCAGCGGTGATTTAAAGGTCCCGGGGCTCCCTGCAGCGGCTGGAGCCCTGGGCCCTTTACATCACCACCGGAGAAGCCGGTCCAGTCCGGCACGGCGTACTGGCTCTTGCTGGTACGCCATACCAGACTGTACCGGCTTAAATTTCACCTGATGACAGAGGTGAAAGTCTTACAGTCTGGCTCGGCTGCTGCCTGGGAATCTGCTCAGTTGGGCAAGTTGAGCTTTGTGACGTTCCCCAATTTAACAAATACACCTTGTGGTTTTGAAATCAGAGACTGCAACCCCCACTCTCCTGATCTCACCTGTTCTTTTAGTGCTGGCGTGTGCTGTTAAATAGCTAGAATTAGATTCCCAAAGAGACTTAGGCACTTAATTGCCTCTTTAGGCACCTAAATCCAACATTTAAGCTTCATTGACATTCACAAAACCACCACGCAGCTGCTGCCTGACATCCCCAGGGAACCTCACTTTCCACCAACGGGCTGCACAAT
Source organism: Trachemys scripta elegans (assembly GCF_013100865.1). Taxonomy (NCBI): domain Eukaryota; kingdom Metazoa; phylum Chordata; order Testudines; family Emydidae; genus Trachemys; species Trachemys scripta. The sequence goes on from NC_048314.1 coordinate 3,227,079, forward strand.
AGCACCTACGTGCTGATGTCACCCCATAGCTCCTGGGCTGCTTGGGGCCCTGGCTTGGGCCTAAGCCCCAGTGAGATTCTCAAGCTAGGTGTCCACCGCCTCTCTCCGGAGTGAGGCCCGGCTGGCAAGCAAGCTCAGTGCAATCACAGTGGGGAGGGAGGGGGCTGCATCTGCTAGGTAGGCTGTTCAGCTGAGACATCAGAGAATCCCTGCGCTGCCTGATTTGGAACAAGGTCACCCACTATTATTCAGCTACTGCAATATCATCTGGTACGATAATTTCGACAGCCTTCAATACATGTCAATGGGGTACCATCACGTGGAATGACTGTAGGCTTAGCAAACATCCGCAAATGATATTAAAACACCAATTAGTTAAAAGAAACGCGTCTCTCCTGCGCTGGAAAAGAAAAAAGGTTCTTGAAGGTAAAAGGTTGAAAGGCAGAAACTTTCCGGTGTTTTGATCTTAAAATAGAATGCTGTCCTAGTTCAGATGAAAAATGTGGAATATGTGACTAAATCTCCCCTCTGAAGCATGAAGGACGTTGTGAGATAGAGTTTCCAAGGCCTTACATAAGATGCTTTCTTTGAAAAAGAAATCCACAAAAAGCAGATGCACAACGACATGTGCTGGCCAAATGTTATCGGCAGGAGCGCTGCCTCTTCCTCGGTCGGTTGGACAATCTGAGGAGAACTCTTCAGAGGCACCGACTGTGAAAGATTTATGAACTAATCTGTTCCACAGTCACTTGGCAGCTTGCAGGCGTTTATCGGGTGGGACACAGATTAGGCCGAGGTATTTTTCGTATCCATTAGCCAGCTGGGAAAAGACGGTCTTGCTGCGAGACGCTTTCGCGGGGCATTCGGACACCTCTCCAAAGCGCGCTGCACAGACGGGCTCAAGGGCATCACTGGGTCCTGCAATGGAATTTAGTTAATGGCCCTGTTGATGATCCACTAGACAAGGGGCCAATTTCACAGACTCATTTGCATAGAATGGGCAAGGGGCTTCCTCCTTCAGAATGGCCCTTCCCCGGGCTGCTGCCCACCGCTGAGAGGAGAGCTGTGTGGTGCTGCCACAGCGAAATGTGAAAGGAGGGTCACCCATTTTGCAAGTCCACCTGGGAGCCTGTGTTTCCCAGTGACAAAGTCCAGTGAGCACTAACAGATCCTCCATTACTCGTTCAACGGGTTCCCTGAGTATGATACCTCCAAGGTGGCACTGGCCAAATGACGTGGCTTGAAGAGGGAGGCCTTCCCCTGACGGCCATGAAAAGTGCTAGTGTCAAACCCTCGCGTTGCGAAGGCCATGAACAGAAAAATTAGACTTTGGAAACTTCCCTCCTTTGCTCCATTGGATCTCGTGCCAGATCACAGCTCTCGTTATCTTCTGCGGTTTCTCTGTGGAATGAGGGAACTTGCACAGTTTGTTCAGAGAACATGCAGAAGTTAATTGTGATGGCTAATCTCACTCCCGGAGTTTGGGATGGAGCCCAGTGAAATTGATGGTAATTTCTTTTGTACAGCCCCAGGGTTTCTGGGGATAAGTGTTTGTAATTGTTCCCCTCCAGTGCGTCTGTCCTTCCAGTTTAAACACGAGCTCACTGCAGTTACAAGCTTCTCTTTGGAACATAGCTCTTAGAAGATTTCAGCCCTTGCAAAGTGCCAGAGGAATCCTGCTTTGAAAGTGACTTGGCTAATGCAGTTAGCTACAGGCCTGCTTTCTCTACAGAGACTGTCAGTCAAAATTGTTTCCTCCAGCACATCCCAGCTTCAGAAGTAAATTCAATTACCAGGCCAGATGAGCTGACATAGGCGACAAGAGTTTTTTCCACAATTTTGCTCTTTGGCTATTGTGAAGCAGGTTCCAAGGGAGACAACAAGAGAGGGAATTGACCTAGAAACAGGCTGTGGTTCTTGGGCAGCGTGCACTCTCCAAAAGATGTTCCACCAGGTTTCCAGGTCTGGGCATCTCTCAGGCAGGAGGCCTGGAGAAAACAGAGTGGGGGATGCAGCTGCCACAGCAGGTGGGACATGGAAACCGCCTCCTCCTTTGGCTTGATCTGCAATGAGATAGTCGCAGGTTTATGTAGAATGGAGAGGCCGGATGAGAGCAATCTTTGCCCTGCCGATGTCACTGCCAGCTGCTTCAGCATGTCAAACTGCAACTGACACCGTGGGACAGATTCTAGTTCACTTATCCCAAGTAACTCCACTGACTTCCGTGCAGTGAAGCTGGATTTACACTGGTGTCACTGAGAACAGAATTTGGTGGCCCAGGAACGTCTATGGGTCAGATGCTATTGAGCAGAGGTCTTTGTTCAGCTCTGCTTCGTGGGAACAGAAGGGCACGAATGAGCAAACAGCCAAGTCTGCGGTGTACTGCGTGAAGACGCAGCAAGGCTCTATAATGATGGGCACGTTCCCAATTCCAACAAAGAGCAAATCAGGCTGGCTTCGGGGCTCACCTGGGTTGGTCTGAAAGCCAAGATGCTTCCCCAGGAGCCGACAGCCCAGATCCAGGTCACCGAGGCTGAGCCAGTCCCAGGGCAATGCTGAAACCTCAGTGATTAGGGCCAACTTTCTGCGGGTCCTTCTGCGGCTTATGGCTCATGTGCTGCGTCACTGATGTAAACTCACTGCCCCGGGATAGGAACAGAGAGCTCAGTACGATTCTCAAGCCAGCTCCCGACTGCTATGGCTCCCCTCACCTCTCCCCCATCATTCACCAGCGTAGCCTCCCAGCACCTCTAGGGAGCTCAAGCCCAGCTGGGGGAGGCGTGACGGAGAGATGAAGGGTATGGTGACTTCGAGCAGAGGTGTCATTTCCAGGTCGCGGAGACGTATCCGTGCTAGCACTGCCTGAGCTGGCCTGCAAAACCCAGAGCGTGGCTGTGCGGCGTGAGGGGCTAGCTGCCCCAAGGACCTCCCCGTCTGAGATGCAAGGTGTGTGCATGGCTGGCCAGCCCCTCACACCCCACGTCTGGTTTTAGCATGCTAGTTCAAACCGAGCGCGTGCAGACATGTCTCTGAGACCTGGACATTGCACGTCTAGTTCGATGGGCAGATGGCTCCTAAGGGACGGGCCCATGGCGTGTCCCAGAGCAGCGCCAGCGCCACGTGCCTTTCCCATGAGGGAGTCACTGCCGGGGCCAGGAATAGCATCTGCAGTTACACCTGCCAGCCAGACACAGGAGATTAGAGCGGGGGGGTCTCAGACTTCTGAAAGCTGAGCCCCTCTCCAGGGAAAGGAAACCACCTGCAGCCCCACTGAGCGCCAAGGGCTGGTACTGACTGTCGCTGAGAGCAGACTGAGGGACTCTCTGGGACTGTGAATTAAACCACTGAGCCTCTCTAACGTACTCTGGCTGGGATGATTCCACTCTGGGCTGACACAGCACACTCCCGCCGGGCCCCAGCCTGCCCCCTCTGTGGAGAAGGGGGAAGCACGGAGCTCTGCGGCCAGCACCGGCCTCCACTTGCACCCCTTGCTAATGAACAGTTTTGTTGGTGGGTCCAAAGCTGAGCTTGGGGTTTGCTCCCTTGCTCCACCCCTCTGTGCAACGCTGGGTGCAGGCTTCCCTTCCCGGCCGGCTTCTGCCCCCGTCTGATACAGAAACACCTCCTGCTTCCTGCTCTGGGAGCAAAGCAGATGGGAGTGACCTCAGGGCCTCAGCCTTGGAGCTCCAGCAGCCCAGGATCTATGCTGTGAATGGCTCCCATGTGGTCAGAAACGGAAAACACAAGAAGAATGGGGCCATTTCCGCACTGCAGGGAAACAGGTGGCAACGAGTTGTTTGACGCTCAGCACAAATGAGTTACACCGAGCAATGGATATAAACGGCAATAAGAAGAGGCTCTTTAAATATACTAGGAGCAAGAGGAAGATGAAGGAAAGTGCAGATCCTCTACGCTTACAGAGCTAAGAACTGTGACAACAAGAAGGCTGAGGTGTTCAATGCATATTTTGCCTCAGTCTTCACTGAAAAGGTTAATGGTGATCAGATTTTCAGCACAATATTAACAATAACGGGGAAGGAGCACAAGCCAAAATAGGGAAGGAACAGGTTAAAGAACATTTAGCTAAGTTAGATGTAGTCAAGTTGGCAGGGCCTGATGAAATTCATCCCAGGGTACTTAAGGAAGTAGCTGAAGCAATCTCAGAACCATTATCTTTGAGAACTTCTGGAGGACGGGTGAGGTCCCAGAGGACTGGAGACAGGCAAGCATAGCACCTATCTTTAAAAAGGGGAACAAAGAGGACTCATGAAATTATAGGCCAGTCAGGCTAACTTTGATACCTGGAAGGACACTGGAACCAATAATCAATCAGTTTGTAAGCATCTAGAGGATGACAGTGTTATAAGAAAGAGCCAGCATGGATTTGTCAAGAACAAATCACACCAAACCAATCTAATTTTCTTCTTTGACAGTAAGGTTTTTGCCACAACCCCACATACACCTGAGCAAACTAGGGAAATGTGGTCTAAATGCAATTACTATAAGGTGGGTGCACAAAAGTAGTTATCAATGGTTCACTGTCAACCTGGGAGAGATGTAGTTTGTGGGGTCCTGCAGGGGTCTGTCCTATTCAATATTTTCATTAATGACTTGGATAATGGAGTGGAGAGTGTGCTTATACAATTTGTGAATGACACCAAGAAGGGAGAGGTTGCAAGTACTTTGGAGGACAGGCTTAGAATTCAAAATGACCTTGACAAATTGAAGAATTAGTATATATTCAACCAGATGAAAAACTCAAATGGAGAACAACACAGTGGGGAATGACTGGGGGGCTATAGTGGGTCACACATTGAATATGACTCAACAATGTGATGCAGTTGCGAAAAAGGCTAATGTCATTCTATGGTGTATTAACAGAAGTGTTGTATGTGAGACACGGGAGGTAATTGTCCTGCTCTGCTCAGTGCTGGGTACTGTGTCCATTTCTGGGCACCGCACGCTAGGAAAGATGTGGACAAATTGGAGAGGGCCCAGAGGAGAGCTACAAACCATGATAAAAGGTTTAGAAAGCCTGACCTATAAAGAAAGGTTAAAAATGCAGGGCATGTCTAGTCTTGAGAAACAAAGACTGGGAGGAGATCTGATAGTCTTCAAATATGTTAAGGGCTGTTACAAAGAGGATGGTGATCAATTGTTCTCCAGAAAAACAACAAGGAATCCGGTGGCACCTTAAAGACTAACAGATTTATTTGGGCATAAGCTTTCGTGGGTAAAAATCCCACTTCTTCAGATGCATGGAGTGAAGATTACAGATGTAGGCATGATTATACTGACACATGAAGAGAAGGCAGTTACCTCACAAGTGGTATGGCTACCCCCTGCTAATTGTTCTCCAGGTGCACTGAAGGGAGGACAAGAAGAATGGGCTTAATCTGCAGCAAGGGGGAATTAAAGTTAGATATTAGGAGACACTTTCTAGCTATAAGGTAGCTAAGATCTGGAACAGCTTCCAAGGGAGGTTGCAGGATCCCCATCACTGGAGGCTTTTAAGACCAGGTGGAACAAACACCTCTCAGGGCTGGTCTAGGTTTACTTGGGCCTACCTCAGCCAGGGGGCTGAACTAGATGACGGTCCTTTCCAGCCTTATAGTCTATCATTCTATGGGTAGGGCACTCTGCAAACATTTCCTCATTCCTGGATGGCTCCATCCCGCATTCCTGGGAGGCTGGAACAGTGTTACCAATAACACGGAGCACGCCCAGTCCTGCATCCCCTCCAAGTATGCAGCCAGCAGATAGCCTCCCCCCCTTCATTTTACAGCTGGGGAAACTAAGCGGGAGAGTGTCAGCGACTTGCCTCTGGGCAGACAACAACTCAGCCCCACTCCGGGTTAGAGCTCAGGTGCACCCGAAGCCTCATTTTACTAGACTACATTGGCCCTCACTTCATTATCTCCTTCTTAGATGGGGAAACTGAGGCACAGACTAGTGATGTGACTTACTCTGGTTCACACAGTGAGTCAGAGGCAGAAGGTCCCTTGATGCCCAGTCCTGATCTCTGACCTCTCTCCCTGTTGTAGACATAATGCAAGGACACAAAGATCGGGCAGCGGCAAACAGGGAGCGACAGCTACAATTCTAATTGGGAAAACACACTGGGTGAAATGCACCTCCACACAGCGAGCCAGCACCAGGCCTCAGCCCCACTGACATCCCATTAGGGCTACCTAGGGCATCAGTGTATCTTCAGCATTGCTCAGACCTTGTGCTCGCCCTATGCCAGGGCTGCTTTTCTCCAAAAATTAATTTCATGACTAAACAGATCTGGGTTCCTGCACCCGAGTTTATTTGCTCTGAAAACCGATCTGAACAGAACTCCAGTCGCCATCCTGAGAAGTGACTGCAAAGGGGGCAGAGAAATGGCCGACACAACCATTGTTGACATGACCGTGGGTAACATCTTGCCATTCCCCCAACTCTGCTAAAAGCACAGAGCAGCATTCCATAGCAAGGCTGTATTGTATGGTTCAGTTCTCACTCTCTGCCCATGAGGCCAGCCCCCTCCCCACCCCATAAACACACAGGCCAGGTTAGTTATTTCTGATACAGTCATCGTCTATAAATGGAAACCTACTTTCCGAAGCCCCGTCCAAACCCTGAGGCAGGCAGGCAGCAGAGCGAAGACACAGTCTCTACATTGGCTTCCCAAGAGACCTTTCAAAGCAGAGCCCAGAGTACTTGGCTGAAAGCACAGCCCGCAGGTAGAGGGACAGATGGGAATGGATGTTTACCAGATGTTGCTGTGGAAAAGCAGTGCTATTTGGCCTGGTTTAGGTTGCTTAGGGAACAAAGAAACACAAAGCTCACCTTCCGAGGCTGGAAGTCAGCCCTGAGAATTGGCAACAGCAAAATAGGAGGAAAGGATTTTTAAAAATATGCACCCTAAAAACTCCCCCTAGAGCCTGAGTCACATTTCCATAAGGGACCACCCGGGTTGGAGTGATTCAGCAGGTGTGTTTGGAAGTAGGCGAGGACAGTGTCCATTTTCCAGCCACCTGGGGGATGAGAGCCCATGGACCTGAGAGGAAAGCGAGCAGAACCCCAGCCAGTGGGGGAGTAGCTAGGTGCTGGAAAGGCAGCCCAGAAGCAAGCAGGTGATGTAGCTAAGAGCATGGTGCTGCACGTTGTACGGGCTGAGTTGCATTACTCGTACGGCGGGGAGTTCTAAACCACTCAGGGAAAAGACACAGGCTTTGTCACTGTGGATAGCTTAGTGTTCAGGCAAGTCCACGTAATGTTAGGGGTCACTAAGAAAGGGCTAGAAAATCTCATTATTTATATTGCCAAGACCCCACTGGACTAGGAGCTGGACAGACACAGAACAAGAAGCCAGGCCCTGCCCAAAGAGCATTAGGAAGCACTGGAATGGGTTCCCCAGGGAGGTGGTGGAATCTCCTTCCTTAGAGGTTGTTAAGGCCCAGCTCAACAAAGCCCTGGCTGGGATGATTTCGCGATCCTGGGCTGCTACGTACCTGCACTGCCTGGCCCTGCTTACATCTTTTGTCTCACTTGACCTGGCAGAGGGAATGTTTTTAATATCCTCCTCAATGCTTAGCGCCGGAAAAAGGGCCGGAGCATTTTTCCAATGAGCAGCTGGGGGGTTTGGTTTTTCCAGGAAGTGAGGCCAGTGTGCAGTGGGGAGCGTGGGGTAGCGACTCAAAGTGCCCAGAGCTGGGCGCAGCCTGTGGGCTGAGGGCTCTTTACAGAGTAGTGTTAGAGGGATGCACACGCTCTGCCAGGCTGAGCACAGACTCTCCAGTTTGTCCCTGTGGCACTGCTTGTTGTCAGAGCCGTTGGGTGCTGTGATGCTCAGATACGCTGGCCCTTGGACATTGGATGCCCTGGCCCCGGGCCCACTGGATAGTCAGGTGCTCCAGCAATCAATCATTTTGGCCCTCGGGCATTCTGATCCCTGGGGGCTCTGAACCATGAGCTGAGCCACCCCTCCAGCTGCGATTAGGGTTCAAGCCGGTTTTCCTAGCTGAGATGGACTGAACCTTCCTGGGTCCAAAGGGAGCATTGGGCTACCAAGCCTTGAAACCTCAGAGCCCAGAAGGAGAGCGCAGATGGGAGCTACCTGGAAAATGACCCTTGATTAACAAAGGTTCCTCTGTGGGAACACACTGGGGGCAGCAGAATCTGTCCTGCACTTTCATTGGCAAAGAGTGAAGCTGCATGCTGGGTAAGCTGAACAAGGGACATGTTAGTAACCCCTGTGCACTACTCAGTCCATATGGCTGCGCTTCTCTCCCCAGTCTCTGTTCCAGTAGTGACCCCCCCCCCCATAACAGTCTCTCCAAAAAACACAGGCCCTCTGCCTCCCATTCCCCTGACCATGATTCATCTTTCCTATTTTACAAACAAATAATTGACCCCCAAGAAAGCCCACAAGCCAAGTGTCCATGGGAAAGCCTGGCTGCTGCTCTCTGTGAAGAGCCTGCTATATTTAAAAGTACACAACACAGACAAGGTGCCAGTGTCATGCATCTCAAACAGTCCAGGAGCCCTGACCCCGCAGGGCTGACTGTGCAAGATTCCCCCTGAGCTCCTGGTAGCTGCTCCTGGGCACTTGAACGGCATTCTCCGGGTGCTGCAGTATTATGAAGACTGGATACATTTGCTCTGCATCACCTGCTGTTACTTCTGACAAGAACTAGGCTCGCCATAAGGTGAAGCCAGTGCACAGGCCCTCTGGCTTCCTCGTGCCAACGCCTGGGCCGGGCGCCCCATTGGGTGTGGAGCCATAGGCCCGAGGCATTCTGCCCAAGACAGTGGTGTAGTGCACCCAAGGGACGGTTTGTTCAGAAGGGCCCCTAAAGCATCACAAATGCATTTCAAACTGATATAACAGGCAGGGGCCGTCCACAGGCCAGACTGCTTGGGAAATCTCTGGGGATCAGCCACCAGGCCGCAGCATCACACCCTTAGCATTTGGCTATTACTTGTTGATGTAGTCTGGGGCCTTTTACTGGTATCCTTCCCCACTGCTCCCAGCCTGGGGTGGAACTAGGAGCCTTTGCCCTTACACTAAGTTAAATAAAATAAAATGGCCCTGAGCTTTCACCCCAAACTGTGACCTCAGCTCCGCCCTCTCCCACTTTCCAGCACAGACAAGCTTTTGAGCAGTTGGGTTTTCTTGTTGCTTTCAATTTCCCCCCAGTCCTGGCCTGGGCAAGGAACTGTCCCCTCCCCCTCGTTCCAGGGCTAGGCAGAATCCCAGTTTAAGGCTCATAAGCAGGGTCCGCATCCTCCTGGTGGTTCCTGGGCGAGGAGCGGGAAGGAAAAAGGGGGCCTGGCCCCCTGAACTGGCCAGAGTGTGCAACATGCACAACCCCCCCACACACACTCATTGTGTCTCCCATAGCGCCACACCCCAGGCAGGTCTATGATGCAGCTGGTAGCGCGCCTCCTAGCCCAGGTAGGCAGGGTCACGCCAGCAGGGCTGAAGCCAGCGTGCCAAACACAGCAGCGTGGACACTGTGACCCCGGCTAGGCACCTGAGCTCAGACTGGAGAGCCTGAGCCCAAGCCACAGGGGCCACTCTGGCTCTTTTTGCTCCAGCCCTGCTAGCGTGAGTCTGTCTCCCCAGGCCAGGAAGCTCGCCCCCTCACTGCAGTGTAGACATGCCCACATAGGCCTAGGCACTGAAGGTACCATCCAGCCTTTCGTACCTTCCTGCCACTGCAACAGGGGCATGACTGGATCATCCCCGTTCCCTGGCAATGCCCGACTGTGCAACCTGGCACCTGGCAACAGCTAGAGCGGCTTTCAGACCAGCCCCAGAGCCCGAGACGAGAAAAGGAGCCTAAAGCCACTACCCATCCACAGCTGTCTTCAGCTGGTCCTTGGCCAATGCCTCGGTCCCGGAGCTCTGTAGCGTGAGGCAGGAGGAGTGTCAGCACAAGAGAGTGTTGTGGCTGAGAGTCACAGAGAAATGAAAACGCCGCAGGAACACTCTGTGAAGCCAGAGCTCACGCTGTGCTGTGCTGCCTTCACGAGAGATTAATAACGGGCAGGAGATAGCCTGTGAGTCCCCCCCGGCTCTCCCGTTCAGCCTGAACGTGGGAACGACGCCTTCAGAAGGAGGCAGCTGGAGCCAGCACAGAACGAGCTGCGCCTGGGAGGAGGGCAAGTCCTGATAAGAGGAGGGTGAGTGGGAAGCACAACACACAGCGAAACACGCCGGTGTTCTGTGTCCGCTTGGAAACAACCGCGACTGTGCTCTTGGCACGAGGCGGTTCCCTGCCACGAGTGGCCACTGGATGCAAAAGGCTTGGGCTGAGCTAATTAGTTCCTTATGCAAATCAGAGCAGGCTCTGGGCCCGCTGTACATGACACTGGTGGAGGAGCCCAGAGCCCGGGAGGTGAAGGGGTGGGTCCAAACTGCCTTTCCCTCCCCCAGCCCAGGCAGGGACTGGCCCGAACGGGCATTTCGTACAATCCTGGATGTCTGGTGTTCAGTCAGAAACAGCCAGTTGCTCCCAGTGCACGTGCTGAACGAAGCCAGCCGCCTGGACAGCATTACTGAACGTCGGGGTAACAGGAACTCCTCACCTGCTCCTGGCTGCAGCGTACCCCACGCAGCAATGCCCGAGGACAACACGTGTGAAGCATTCTGTGTCCCATGGCCACTGAGGTAGAGGAGTCCAGCCTGGGAATTGGCCAGGGCACCAGAGATCTCTAACGACTCCAAGAGGAAAGGCCCTCGGCTGGCTGACCTGCAGTAGGGCACATCCAGCAGCACTGGCACCATGCTGGACTGGCTCCCGAGTGACTCAGCAGACAGCCCATTCTGAGGCTGGGTTTGTGACTCCAGTAGGTAGCTGGGCCTCAGGGCCAGCTGTGTGAGAAGCTCTGCTCACTGGAGGAATGAGGCATGAGGAAGCTGCTGAAGGAGTGCTGGGAGTTTGGCCATTTTCACCAAACTGCCCCTGGGTTGTAGCAGCACCAGACTGGCAGCTCAGAGAGAACACCAGGGGCTGACAGCGAATGTCATAAGAACATAAGAACATAAGAACAGCCCTACTGGGTCAGACCAAAGGCCCATCTAGCCCAGTATCCTGTCTTCCGACAGTGGCCAATGCCAGGTGCCCCAGAGGGAATGAACAGAACAGGTGACCATCAAGTGATCCATCCCCTGTCGCCCATTTCCAGCTTCTGGCAAACAGAGGCTAGGGACACCATCCCTGCCCATCCTGGCTAATAGCCATTGATGGACCTATCCTCCATGAACTTATCTAGTTCTTTTTTGAACCCTGTTATGGTCTTGGCCTTTACAACATCCTCTGGCAAAGAGTTCCACAGGTTGACTCTGTGTTGTGTGAAGAAATACTTCCTGTTGTTTGTTTTAAACCTGCTGTCTATTAATTTCATTTGGTGACCCCTAGTTCCAGTTATAAGAAGGAGTAAACAATACTTCCTTATCTACAGTCATGATTTTATAGACCTCAATCATATCTCCCCTTAGCCGTCTCTTTTCCAAGCTGAAAAGTCCCAGTCTTATTAATCTGTCCTCATACAGAAGCTGTTCCATACCCCTCATCATTTTTGTTGCCCTTTTCTGAACCTTTTCCAATTCCAATATATCTTTTTTGAAATGGGGCGACCACATCTGCTCACAGCATTTAAGATGTGGGCGTACCATGGGTTTATACAGAGGTAACATGATATTTTCTGTCCTATTTTCTATCCCTTTATTAATTATTCCCAGAATTCTATTTGCTTTTTTGACTGCCACTGCACATTGAGTGGATGTTTTCAGAGAACTATCCACAATCACTCCAAGATCCCTTTCTTGAGTGGTAACAGCTAATTTAGACCCCATCATTTTATATGTATAGTTGGGATTATGCTCTCCAGTGTTCATTACTTCGCATTTATCAACATTAAATTTCATCTGCCCTTTTGTTGCCCAGTCACCCAGTTTTGAGAGATCCTTTTGTAACTCTTCGCAGTGTGCCTGGGTCTTAACTATCTTTAGTAATTTTGTATCATCTGCAAATTTTGCCACCTCGCTGTTTACTCCTTTTTCCAGACCATTTATGAATATGTTGAATAGAACTGGTCCCAGTCCAGACCCCTGGGGGACACCACTGTTTACCTCTCTCCATTCTGAAAACTGACCGTTTAGTCCTACCCTTTGTTTCCTATCTTTTAACCATGAGAGCACCTTCCCTCTTATCACGGGGCAGCTTACTTTGCATAAGAGCCTTTGGCGAGGGACCTTGTCAAAGGCATTCTGAAAATCTAAGTACACTATGTCCACTGGATCCCTTTGATCCACATGCTTGTTGACCCCTTCAAAGAATTCTAGTAGATTGGTGAGGCATGATTTGCCTTTCCTAAAACCATGTTGACTATTCCTCAACAAATTATGTTCATCTATATGTCTGACAATATTGTTCTTTACTATAGTTTCAACCAGTTTGCCCAGTACTGAAGTCAGGCTTACAGGCCTGTAATTGCCGGGATCACCTCTGGAGCCCTTTTTAAAAATTGGCGTCACATTAGCTTCCTCCAGTCATCTGGTACAGAAGCTGATTTAAATGATAGGTTACAGACTACAGTTAGTAGATCTGCAACTTCACATTTGAGTTCCTTCAGAACTCTTGGGTGAATACCATCTGGTCCTGGTGACTTTTTGCTGTTTAATTTATCAATTTGTTCCAAAACCTCCTCTAATGATACCTCAATCTGGGACAGTTCCTCAGATGTGTCACCTAAAAAGAATGTCTCAGGTTTGGGAATCCCCTTCACATTCTCAACCATGAAGCTCGATGCAAAGAATTCATTTAGTTTCCCCACAATGGCCTTATCATCCTTGAGTGCTCCTGTAGCATCTCGATTGTCCAGTGGCCCCACTGATTGTTTAGCAGGCTTCCTACTTCTGATGTACTTTAAAAAAAATTGCTATTACTTTTTTGAGTCTTTGGCTAACTGTTCCTCAAATTCTTTTTTGGCCTTCCTAATTGTATTTTTACACTTCATTTGCCAGTGTTTATGCTCCTTTCTATTTTCCTCCTAGGATTTAACTTCCACTTTTTAAAAGATGCCTTTTTGCCTCTCACTGCTTCTTTTACTTGGTTGTTTAGCCACGGTGGCACTTTTTTGGTTCTCTGACTATGTTTTTTAATTTGGGGGATACATTTAAGTTGAGCCTCTATTGTGGTGTCTTTAAAAAGTTTCCATGCAGCTTGCAGGGATTTCACTTTTGGCGCTGTACCCTGTAATTTCTGTCACATGGGCTTAGCTTCCACACCTGCCAGGAGAGGCAAGGGGCTCTCAAGAAAGGCCTGCCTGAGGCAACCTCGTTCTGGCCTGCTGCCCAGAGACAGGCATCGCTTGTGGCTCACTTGAGGCAGACAATGTGGCTGGCTTCTGAGGGTGGATCTGAACACCAAGCCATTGTCAGACTCTGGTGATGTTTGCATCAAGCAGAACACTAGAAACAAGGAAGAAGCAGTGGCATAACCTTGCCCATGATGCAGCCTCCAGGAAAGGTGAGATTCAGTCTCAGTGCCTGTGCTGATATACTGGAGACCTGATGAGATGAACACCTTAGCCTACGGAGCAGAATCTTATTTGGTGATGCTCTCGACGTTGGCCTGACTAGGACCTCCAGTGTCTGAATATCCTGCCAGAACCAGCAGGTGTGAATGCTCCCCCTCAGCCTGCCTGGGCTCAAACTGCCACGCTCGGTGGCTAGATTGTCTCTGGAGACCCCATGGCTTGCGAGGGTGGGTTCCAGCCATCACTGTGCGATGACACTCCAGTGTTGTGGCAGCAGGGAACTATGGCACTGACCGAGTTGTTATGAAGCCATTCTCTCTGCTCACACAGCGGTCTGGGGCTGCTCCACCCCTTCGCCGCGTTCTCTTCCATCCTCCTGGCTTGTGTTGGCTGCGAGCTCCACTGCTTCGTAAATAGCCACCAGCTCATCAGTGGGGCCAATCAGCCTAGCAACATTGACTTTGATGGAGCCCCACAGATTTGCACCAGCTGAGAATTTGGAGGAATTACAACAGTGCCATGCAAACGCCTGGTCTCACTTTCAGGTGACGTTGTAAATAAGAAACAGGCAGCATTATCTCCTGCAAATGTAAACAAACTTGTTTATCTGAGCAATTGGCTGAACAAGAAGTAGGGCTGAGTGGACTTGTAGGCGCTAACGTTTTACATTGATTTGTATTTGAGTGCAGGTATGTAAAAAAAATTCTACATTTGTAAATTGCACTTCTTGATAAAGAGATTGCACTACAATACTTGTATTTCTTTTATCTTTTTTACAGTGCAAATATTTGTAATCAATAATAATAATATAAAGTGAATAATGTACACTTTGTATTCTGAGTTGTAATTGAAATCAATATATTTGAAAATGTAGAAATACATCCAAACATATTTATAATAAATTTACATTGGTATTCTGTTATTGTTTAACAGTGTGATTAAAACTGAGATTAATCGTGACCTTTTTTTTTAATCTCATAATTAATTGCAATTATTTTTAATCATTTGACAGCCCTATTAATAACACTTCCTACGGCTGATAGATCCCTGCCTCTCTTCTTATCCCTTTGGGACAGCTAATATTTGAAGTGAATGAACTGAAATAAGAGCAAGGCAGGACATTTACGTTTAGGTTAGTTTTCGAAAGAACCGAAGTGACTTAGAAGCCTGAGTCTATCACAGAGTGTAAGTGACTTGAAAGTCAGTGGGGATAAGTTCCTAAAGATCAGATTGTTAAAGGTATTTCGGTGCTTACTGATACTCACCTAGTCAGATTTTCAAAGGATTAATCTCAGGGTATGTCTACACTGAAAAAAAAAAAAAAAAGGTGTGTTCTTCTCATGGGTTAGCTAACCTGCATTAGCTAACTCGGGTTAAAATAGCAGTGAAGACATAGCACTTGGCTTAAAAAATAAGACGTGCTTATGCACTCTCTTTATTGAAATAAACGAATGTGTCATTCTAACTCCCAATGTTCTGCTGGCACTACACATGCATATGTGTGTAATTTCAGTGGAAAGTTTTTAAAGTTGGGGGTTGGAATCCACCAGAGCTCTGAAGAAGTCCTGCCCTGTTCCATGGTATCCATTAATGTACACACTCAACAACAGTGCCCGTTTTTAGATACATGCAATACTATACTGAGAGGGGACATGATAACAGTTTTCACATACATAAAAGGCTGTTACAAGGAGGATGGAGAAAAATTGTTGCTCTTAACCTCTAAAGATAGGCCAAGAAGCAATGGGCTTAAATTGCAGCAAGGGCGGTTTAGGCTGAACATTAGGAAAAACTTCCTAACTTGAAGGGTAATTAAGCACTGAAGCAAATTACAAGGAGGTTGTGCAATCTCAGCCATTGGATGTTTTTAAGAGCCGGTTAGACAAACACCTGTCAGGGATGGTCTAGATAATACTTAGTCCTGCCTTGCGTGCAGGGGACTGGACTAGATGACCTCTCGAGGTCCCTTCCAGTTCTATGAGTTTATGATACTCTACGATACTCTTTTAACTTGGGTTAGCAGCTCAAGGTAAAGTCTATACGTGAGCCTGGGGTTGGACTCAAACTGCTAACCTGAGTTAATAATCAAGTTGTGCTGCCTTTGCTGCTATTGTAACATGACTTAGTGACTGTGGGTTAGTTAACCCCAGTTAAGAACACAACTTTCTGTTGCAGTGCAGATGTACCTTGGAGAGGCCAGGGAGTGAATGGGGCAGTGGTGACTGAATTACCTTCTCCTCTTCCAGGCTAGGGTTGAGGCAGACTGGTGAGAAGCTGCATGTGCTGTTAGGTTGAAATGTTCTGCAATACATAGTGTCTGTCAATCGCTAAGAGCTGTCAGTCAGTTCATGGCTACTATACAAGACAATGTTCATACCCTGTGAAAAGGAAAATTCACAGTTTCTGTGATGGCATGGCTGTAGGTCAGCTTCGAATCAGCCCTGCTATCATGTCACCAAGGAGATTACATTGTGTGGACCACACAGACTGGCTCATCTAACAAGCATTTGTCCCACCTACATAATATTGCTCTGATTTATACAGATCCTTTGGTGATTACAATCTTGGTGAAACAATGCTGTTGCTATTTGAACAGAGCGGTAACTGCTTCCATAAAAACCTGCAGCCCAGACTGGGGATCTGTAACTCATCATTGGGATTAGCTGATGAAACAGAAAAAAAAGTGTTTCTCACAGTGCTGTATTTCTGGTAACCACCGCAATTATTTTAGGCGTTCAGAGTAACAGGAAAATGTGTTATTGCATGGCCTGGAATGATCCCTGAAGAATACAGTCATACTTCTCAAAAATGTTGTAACCTTATTGGAAAATGGTTTTGACTGGCTGGTAGTTTCACCCTTTGAAGGCTCTTTGGTATTTCTAAGAAGTACAGGGCAGGAATTTGCACTAGCTCTCGCAGAGCCGTGAAAGCAAAAAGTGGCAAATGTATAGGAGGGCTCCAAAAGCCACAGCTGCAAATAACTAACTGCAGTAAAATAGACCCACCATGTGCACAGCCAAACCAAGCTCTCAGTATCCCATTCCCATGGCTCTTGGCCTGTTTTTTCCAGTTCCTCTCATGCCGCAGTGAAACAAATTCCTATTGTCCTGTCCGTGCGGGCTGGCCTGGGCAGTTTGGCAGATGTGTTCCACTTTCCTTAGCTCCTTCCAGCCAAAGAGCTCTAGCAGCTGACAAACATTAATTAATGAATCCTCACAATTTGCTAAGAACCAGGTAAACAGGCTCGTGCCCATTTTAGAGCAGGGCTAACTGAGGCACAAACTTGATGCCCATGGGAACTGCAGCCATCTTTGGAATTGGGCCATTCATATAGATTTCAGTGGCAAGCTTTATGCACCAGTGTGGCCTGCGAGGTCTCCCGAAGACCTGTGTCATGTGATCAGGCCTGTCCGGTTCTTTCGAGGGTTTTCTACTGCACCCGTCACTGTGGTATCTGCTCAGCAAAGTGGCCTCACGCAGGCCTGTGTCAGCTCAGCCGCACGGCGGAGACATCTCAGAGCCCAGCAGAGACCAGGGCGAGGACACTACTTGGCCTACGCTAGCTGAGTCCCCTAGCAGAGCAGAGGGCTCACAGAGGGCTCATGCCAGGTGTTGGTTTTTCCCTGGAGAAAGAGCAAAACATCCCCTTGGTGCCTTTCATTTGAGATCAGCTGCTAGAGCAATCGGGGAAGAAGGACCATCATCCCAAGCCAGAGCAGCACCGGAGCCTCCCACACAGGAAGTCCCGTCCGCTAGACTGGGATTCATTTATGTGACTGATGCACTCAGCTGTAATCACTTGGCCTTACCTTAGGCTCCACCTGGAACTCTATGGACTGTGTCTTTGTGGATGCTGTGGGAGAGGCAAAGAAACCTGTGGCTCAGGTCCCAGACTCCCCAGGAACCAGTGGGGCAGGAGGAAGGAGGGAGTGGGAGGGGAAGGGAATGAATGAAGAATCGGGCTATGGAGGGAGAACTGGGACTGGCTCAGCAAACAGAGTAGGACTAAGATCCAGGGCAAGGAAATTCGATGAGGAGCCAGGGAGGGTGACTGAGACTGGGAGCTACTGGGAACAAAGAATGTAGGTAGAGGGGCAGGTGACTGGGGGGGGATGGCAAAATAGGATGAGGAGCCGGGAGGGGAGGACTGGGACTGGTTGGGCAAGGAGATTGAGACTGGGAGCAGGGGTGGGTGAACAGGTTGGAGGGAATGTGGCAGTAGGGGTCAAACTTTTGGAGGAATGGGCAGAAGAGTTTGTGCCCATTAGAGCACACTCCCCTACTGAGGTCTGGCATGGAACCCATGAGTTTGGAGTCTCACAATTCCTTTGCTGTCAGCAAATACCTGTGAAACTCACTGGCAAAACGTCATATACCTCCCAAGTGCCGGCCTACATAGAGGGTGACAACCTACTACTGCTATCAGTTAGTCCATGAACTCAAACCGGGGAAGTCTGTGTAGTGGATCTAATCCTGCTGATGACCCATGTGGATGTCAGCATGATGCCATGTGATGGAATTTTTGTTTTTTTCAGATCGCTTTTTGAAAACTCTAGGAGATTACACACACAAAAGTGATGTTAAAAGAAAACTCTTAAGGTTGCAAAGCCAAGCACTGAAAAGATAGAAAATGCCAGAGTTAAGGTTGCCTGTGCAACATTAATTTGGTCCCCTAGAGCATATGCATTATGTCTTACATGGTCAGCTACTATTTTTGCCACAGGACCCTTGTCTCATTCAATGCCCAGCATGTGCAGTGCTCAGTTAATGAACAGTTGTCCAATATTGTGTTTTCTCATTATTCAGTATGTGGGCCCAGGCCTCATTGACTGTGGGATTCTCTGAAGTTAGCACTTCGTGTGGGCCTGGGTGCCCCACCATGCTGCTACTAGGCCACTCAACCCATCCCATGTAGGTCACCAATTTGAATCCAGCCCAACTCTGCCTGGATGGAACTTTGCTCCCAGGAAGTTGATGTTTGATGGCCCCTATCTCAGATGAGTTTGGTGGACCTCAGTTCCAGGCTTCCTGCTCCCATGTTGCAAACCCATCACTGCTACGCACAGATCAGCAGAGGCAGGAAAGAACTGCCTGGGGGGTGGAAAGATCCCTGTTCCCCCTTCCCCCCGAGAACACTGCCCCAGACCAGGCTGGAAGCTGGTCCTGCTGCCGCCCTATGGAAGGCTTCATTCCCCAAGGCTGGCAGCAGCACTGAATGCACAGCTGATGTTTCCAGTCAGACTTAAATTAGTTGCAACCATGAAAAACAGACGATAAAATAATTTGTAAAACAAAAAAAAGTCTACATGGCAATGAGTAAGTGTCACTGGTTTTTCCCTCCAAAAGAGTTGGCCCCCTGCCCCCTACGCCATCCCCTCCCCAGCGAGCTAGGGAGCATCACAACCTACAGGGCCACCTACATGACACGGGCCACCAGGAGCTCATGATGATTTGCTCTTCCTGGCCCCTGCAGGGCCCAGCCTGGCTAGGCAAAGCAGCTGAAACCTTCAGAATTGATTCCTTGAGGACCTGCTCCATGATTTTTCCAAGGACTGAGGTGAGGCTGACTGGCCTGTAGTTCCTTGGATCCTCCTTCTTCCCTTTTTTAAAGATGGGCACTACATTAGCCTTTTTCCAGTCATCCGGGATCTCCCCCGATCGCCATGAGTTTTCAAAGATAATGGCCAATGGCTCTGCAATCACATCTGCCAACTCCTTTAGCACCCTCGGATGCAGCGCATCCAGCCCCACGGACTTGTGCTCGTCCAGTTTTTCTAAATAGTCCCGAACCACTTCTTTCTCCACAGAGGGCTGGTCAACTTCTCCCCATACTGTGCTGCCCAGTGCAGCAGTCTGGGAGCTGACTTTGTTTGCGAAGACAGAGGCAAAAAAAGCATTGAGTACATTCGCTTTTTCCACATCCTCTGTCACTAGGTTGCCTCCCTCATTCAGGAAGGGGTCCACACTTCCCCTGACCTTCTTCTTGCTGCTAACATACCTGTAGAAACCATTCTTGTTACTCTTAACATCTCTTGCTAGCTGCAACTCCAAGTGTGATTTGGCCTTCCTGATTTCACTCCTGCATGCCTGAGCAATATTTTTATACTCCTCCCTGGTCATTTGTCCAATCTTCCACTTCTTGTAAGCTTCTTTTTTGTGTTTAAGATCAGTGAGGATTGCACTGTTAAGACAAGCTGGTTGCCTGCCATATTTACTGTTCTTTCTACACATCGGGATGGTTTGTTCCTGCAACCTCAATAAGGATTCTTTAAAATACAGCCAGCTCTCCTGGACTCGTTCCCCCCCTCATGTTATTCTCCCAGTGGATCCTGCCCATCAGTTCCCTGAGGGAGTCAAAGTCTGCTTTTCTGAAGTCCAGGATCCGTATTCTGCTGTTCTCCTTCCTTGTGTCAGGATCCTGAACTCGACCATCTCATGGTCACTGCCTCCAAGGTTCCCATCCACTTTTGCTTCCCCTAGGTCTGGTCTATACTACCCGCCTGAATCGGCGGGTAGAAATCGACCTCTCGGGGATCGATTTATCGCGTCCCGTTGGGACGCGACAATCGATCCCCGAATCGGCGCTCTAACTCCACCAGCGGAGGTGGTAGTAAGCGCCGCCGACAAAAAGCGGCAGAAGTCGATTTTGCCGCCGTCCTCACAACGGAGTAAGTCGGCTGCAATACGTCGAATTCAGCTACGCTATTCACGTAGCTGAATTTGCGTATCTTAAATCGACTCCCCGCTGTAGTGTAGATGTACCCCTAGTAATTCTTCCTGGTTTGTGAGCAGCAGGTCAAGAAGAGCTCTGCCCCTAGTTGGTTCTTCCAGCACTTGCACCAGGAAATTGTCCCCTACACTTTCTAAAAACTTCCTGGATTGTCTGTGCACTGCTGTATTGCTCTTCCAGCAGATATCAGGGTGATTGAAGTCGCCCATGAGAACCAGGGCCTGTGATCTAGTAACTTCTGTTAGTTGCTGGAAGAAAGCCTTGTCCACCTCATCCCCCTGGTCTGGTGGTCTATAGCAGACTCCCACCACAACATCACCCTTGTTGCTCACACTTTTAAGCTTACTCCAGAGACTCTCAGGTTTTTCTGCAGTTTCATACTGGAGCTCTGAGCAGTCACACTGCTCTCTTCAGTGGCGTAACCAGCTTCTAAGAGGAGGGGGAGCAAACATTTAAAGGGGACCCCCTTGGCTCCTCCTCTGGCCACGCCGCCCCGCCCCGGCTCCTCTGGCCACCCCCGTGGGCCACCCCCGTGGGCCCCCCAGTCGCTCCTCTGGCCGCGGCTGCTGGCCGCCATGCTGCACCCCCTGCTCCTCTGGCCGCACCTGCCCCCCGCTCCTCTGGCTGTGCCCGCTGCCCCCCATGGCTGCCGGCTGCGCTGCGGGCCGCCAGCCTGCGCCCCCCCTCGCTCCTCCAGCCACGCTGCGGGCCGCATGCCGTGCCCCGCCCGCTCCTCCTGCCGCGCCCCTCCGCTCCTCCGGCCGCGCCCGCTGCCCCCCCCCATGGCTGCCGGCCGCACTGCGGGCCGCCAGTCTGCGCTCCCCCTCGCTCCTCCAGCCACTTTTGGAAAGGTGCCGCTTAAGGAACATGTGCTGAGGGGAAGCGGCTGCTTCCCCTGCACCCCGCTAGCTACGCTACTGGCTCTCTTCCATACAATGCAACTCCCCCACCTTTTCTGCCCTGCCTGTCCATCCATGACAGTACTCCAGTTATATGATTTATCCCACCAGGTCTCTGTTATTCCAATCACATAGAATCATAAAGTCAGAATATCAGGGTTGGAAGGGACCTCAGGAGGTATCTAGTCCAACCCCCTCCTCAAAGCAGGACCAATTCCCAACTAAATCATCCTGGCCAGGACTTTGTCAAGCCTGACCTTAAAAACCTCTAAGGAAGGAGATTCCACCACCTCCCTAGGTAATGCATTCCAGTGCTTCACCACCCTCCTAGTGAAAAAGTTTTTCCTAATATCCAACCTAAACCTTCCCCACTGCAACTTAAGACCATTACTCCTTGTTCTCTCATCTGGTTCCACTGAGAACAGTCTAGATCCATCCTCTTTGGAACCCCCTTTCAGGTAGTTGAAAGCAGCTATCAAATCCCCCCTCATTATTCTCTTCTGCAGACTAAACAATCCCAGTTTCCTCAGCCTCTCCTCATAAGTCATGTGCTCCAGTCCCCTAATCATTTTTGTTGCCCTCTGCTGAACTCTTTCCAATTTTTCCACATCCTTCTTGTAGTGTGGGGCCCAAAACTGGACACAAAACTCCAGATGAGGCCTCACCAATGTTGAATAGAGGGGAATGATCACGTCCCTCGATCTGCTGGCAATGCCCCTACTTATATGGCCCAAAATGCCGTTAGCCTTCTTGGTAACAAGGGCACAGTGTTGACTCACATCCAGCTTCTCGTCCACTGTAACTGCTAGGTCCTTTTCTGCAGAACTGCTGCCTAGGCATTCAGTCCCTAGTCTGTAGCAGTGTGTGGGATTCTTCCGTCCTAAGTGTTGAACCTCATCAGATTTCTTTTGGCCCAACCCTCTAATTTGTCTAGGTCTCTCTGTATCCTATCCCTACGCTCCAGCGTATCTACCACTCCTCCCAGTTTGGTATAATCTGCAAACTGGCTGAGGGTGCAATCCACGCCATCCTCCAGATCATTAGTGAAGATATTGAACAAAACCAGTCCTAGGACCGACCCTTGGGGCACTCCGCTTGATACTGGCTCCCAACTAGACATGGAGCCATTGATCATTACCCTGCATGTCATAATTCCTTGACTGTGCCAGGACTTCCAGTTCTCCCTACTTGTTTCCCAGGCTTCTTGCATTTGTGTATAGGCACTTATGATAACTCGCTGATTGTCCTGCTTTCTCAATATGAGGCAGGAGTCCTCCCCTCTTGCGCTCTCCTGCTTGTGCTTCCTCCTGGTATTCCACTTCCCCACTTACCTCAGGGTTTTGGTCTTCTTCCCCTGATGAACCTAGTTGAAAGCCCTCCTCACTAGGTTAGCCATCCTGCTTGCGAAGATGCTCTTCCCTCTTTTGGTTAAGTGGCGCCCATCTCTGCCTAGCAATCCTTCTTCTTGGAACACTATCCCATAGTCAAAGAATCCAAAGCCTTCTCTCCAACACCACCTGCGTAGCCATTCGTTGACTTCCACAATTCGACAGTCTCTACCCAGGCCTTTTCCTTCCACAGGGAGGATGGATGAAAACACAACTTGTGCCTCAAACTCCTTTATCCTTCTTCCCAGAGCCACGTAGTCTGCAGTGATCCACTCAAGGTCATTCTTGGCAGTATCTTTGGTGCCTACATGGAGAAGCAGGAAGGGGTAGCAATCCGAGGGCTCGGCAGTCTCTCCGTCACATCGTGAATCCTAGCTCCTGGCAAGCAGCAGACCTCTCCGTTTTCCGGTCTGGGAGGCAGATAGATGACTCAGTCCCCCTGAGGAGGGAGTCCCCAACCACCACCACCCGCCATACCCTGTAGACATACCTTGAAAGGTCACCCAGTCTTTGACCCTGCAGGCAGCTCCCCTGGCTCACACAGACCAGCTTGTGAGCCCCTCACAGCGGCCTGTGCTGGCAGGAAGGTGGCCCTGCAGGGCTGCCAGGCTGAACAAGTGGCAGGGCAGGCCAGGGTTGAGTGCCCTCTCAGAAGCCTGGCCCGGGGAGAAGGGAGAGCACACAGCTAGAGGAATTCCCAGAGGCCTGGGCCAGGGCACAAGGCCTGAATCACTTCAGAGAAGCCTACCCCATGTCAGGGTCCTGTTGGGTACCTTCCTTGAGGCCTGTGACAGATGATGGCCATGCAGGCTCAAAGGAGTAACCCCCCCACCCCCCAAGACCTGTGCCAGGAATAAGGTGATGCCCGGAGCTGTTTGTGGGCGAAGCTTACCCAGACGCTGAGCGCAGTGTCTGTCTGTATGCCCACCCCCAAAGCCACCCACCTAAAGAGCAGGGAGAAAACCCTCCTCCCCTTCGTAAGCCACTGGTGCATGCACCCTAAGCGGGCCCCTCTGGCATATCCAGATACCCACACGCATGGATAGCAACCAGGACCTGCTTCCTTCAAGGCTGGGCCTGGGCTGAAGTCCTGTAGACATTTTCCATTCTGCTCTGTGTGAGCCAGGAGTGCTCTTGTTTCTGTTTGTGCTGCTATGACAACCAGGCCCTGGACTTGCTTCATCTGATGCTAGACCAGGGGTTGACAACCTTTCAGGAGTGCTGTGCCAAGTCTTCATTCATTCACTCTGATTTAAGGTTTCGAGTGCCAGTCATATATTTTAACGTTTTTAGAAGGTCTCTTTCTATAAGTCTATAACATATAACTAAACTATTGTTGTATGTAAAGTAAATAAGGTTTTTAAAATGTTTAAGACACTTCATTTAAAATTAAATTAAAAAGCAGAGCCCCCCAGACCGGTGGCCGAGACCTGGGCAGTGTGAGTGCCACTGAAAATCAGCTCGCGTGCCACCTTTGGCACACGTGCCATAGGTTGCCTACCCCTGTGCTAGAAGAATACTGCTTGTTGTGTCATTAGGTGGGGAACCAGCCTGGTGCCTGGCCTGTTCCAGGACATGTGCAGTGGTGAGAGGTAATTGATTTAATACCAAATCCCCACCCTACCGGACCATATTTGCTTCTTGTTCTCATCACACGGTTACACACAGGCTGAAAATGACTCCAGGATTTGTGGCCTCTCTTTTCAAACTCCCCAACCCCACATCCCTTCAGGACTCCTATCCCACCTTTTCCAGCAGGGATCATCCACAGCGACACTGCAGTTCTGAGTGCGACATCGTTATACTGAGAGCCCCAGACAATGTAATTCAATACAAACTATTGATGATAATCTAGTTGAGTACGAAGGACTCCTGGGAATACACACAAGTCAGGGTAACTGCCTCCAGAATTAGCCAATGCTGTCTGTAGCCGGAGAACCGACAGGTGAAGGGGTCAGTGCAGCAGCTCCGTAGAGAGGAAGATGAGGCCGGTGGCAGAACTCTGAAGAGCAACTGTGGGATGTGGGACACAGTCCAGCCCCAGAAGAACAGAGAAGGGCACAAGTGCCGACTTTCCAAAGTGCCAGGAGGTGCTCGACCCCCAAGACCCCATCCTGTCTCTTTCTGCCCCCGCTCCACCCCCTTCCCGCCCAGTTCCTCCCCCTCCCCTGAGTGCATTGCATCCTCGCTCCCCACCCAGCCTCCTGCATGCCGTGAAACAGCTGATTGCAGCAGGCAGGAGGCACTGATCTGCAAGGCCTGCTGGCGGGCGGGAGACACTGGGGGGGTGGGGGGGGCTGCCGTTGGATGCAGAGCACACACCATTTTTTCCCTGTGGGTGCTCCAGCCCCAGAGCACCCACGGAGCACCCACGGAGTCAGGCTGGAGCACCCACGGAGTCAGCACCTATGGTGAAGGGTGTATGGCAGTGGTTCTCAACCAGGGATCCGGGGGCTCTTGGCGGGCCATGAGGTGGTTTCAGGGGGTTGACCAAAATAAGCCAGAGAGCAGGGCTGGCGTTAGCAGGGCCGGTGAAAGCCAAAGCCCGAGCAACTTAGCTTCCCAGGGCCCCCTGTGGCGCGGGGCCCTGGGCAATTACCCTGCTTGCCACCCCCAGTGCAGGCCCTGGCTTTTAATCTACTGGATATGCAGAAAAACAGCTGTTGGGCACAGGTGGGACGTGGAATTTTTATCGCATGTTGGGGGGAGTGGGGGGCTCAGAAAGAAGAAGGCTGAGACCCCCCTGGTGTATGACACCGTGACAGCAGATGAGGCGCTTGGACACCATCGCTAACTGATTAAAACATCACAATGTTTTGCAGCAGCTTCCGGATCTCCCTCCCCTAGCCCAGCTGGTCCGAGCCCCGGAAGAGATTCGGGCTATGGGGAAGGAGCCAGGAGTCAGCGATTGGCCTCCTGTGATACTGACTCTTATGCTGAGCACCCCTAACACGGGCACCACCTGCTCCTCATTGCTGGCCAGCTCCTGGGTATGGGCAGGTAGCACTGAGGTGCTCAGGCAAAGATCCCAGGGGCAGTCACTTGGGCTGGTGTGCACCTTGCAGCAGCCCCTTTCCTGACCTCCCGACACTACACGCATGGCTCCTTCCAGCATCTGCCAGCAACCCTAGAGCCGTTAGCTAGAATTCGCTGCCGTGACCGTGGGGGCTGCTAGTCACTTCCCGGCCACAGCCGCACCAAGGCTGCGGATTAGCACAGTCACAGCAGACCCTGCTCTTCTCATTAGGCAGAGTCAAGTCCTGGGCTGTCATGAAGCTCCAGTAATGACTGCCCAGAATTCGGCTCTAATTAAGGCTGCGTCAGCATTTCGGGAGCTCATTATAGCTCAGCCATTAAAAAAAAAAACCTCATACTGAGCTGCACTGTGGCTCCGAGCTCCCTTTCTCGGTGTCCAGTGCATCAAAGGAAGGGCTGGGCTACACTGACTGGCCAGGCCCCCAACCCCCACCTCCCCTCCCCCCACAACCCCGCTTCCCCAGAGCTTAGTGAATAAAGCACTTGGTGGCATTCAGACACCTGCCTGATTAAAGGAAATCTGTCAAGCAATACCTGTCAGTACAGCCCATGAGCCCANATTCCCACTCAACTCCAGAGGGCAATACCTGCCAATACAGCCCATGAGCCCAGACCTTCAGCCCATTCCCACTCACCTCCAGGGAGCAATACCTGCAAGTACAGCCCATGAGCCCAGACCTACAGCCCGTTCCCACTCACCTACAGAGGGCAAATACCTGCCAATAGAGCCCATGAGCCCAGACCTACCGCCCGTTCCTACTGGGGTCCTGAGGACTGTTATTCACTTGGGTAAGTAGGGGTGCTGTAACTAGGGGTGCAGTACAATGAACTCCAAAGGGGTTAACTCTAATTCGAGAAGGTTTAATTTAATTCAATAACATTTGTTTTAATTCCATATGGTTCGTGCAGGATATTGTCAATCTGCCACAGTCCACTCCTGATAGTTCTAATTTAGAAAACAAGCAGAAAAAAAATGAGATGGAGGGGTTGGGGTTGGGGAAAATGCATCATCAGGAGGCAGCAAGGAGAACAAACTCATTCATTTTACTTTGCAGTTCACCTTTTAAAATGTAAGCCAGGTTCTTTCCCAGTATGTTACTCTTTGAACTTGTCGTTCCCATCCCAAGAGCTCCTGGGACCCGGAGCGGGAGAGCAGACTTGTAGTGCAGTGCACACACCACAGCAGAGGAACCAGGAGCTGGGAAACTCGGCCCCAATTTGTCAGGCAAGTGAACGCAGTTAGCACCCAAGGGCTGCACCAACCAGACCCCACCCTGAGCGTACAGGTGCTTAGGCAGCTCCAGGGTTAACACATGCTAGGACACAAGCCATGGCCCAGCCTTGGGAGGAGGAGGCTGGAGAACAGATCACAGCAGCTCGGAGCTGTAGCAGTGCATGGTTGGGAATCCTTGAGCTGCTGGGAAAAGAATCGGTGATTCGGAGCCAGTTGCTATACGCAGATCCTATATGCAGGGATTGGTAAGGTAAGAAACTGCATTTCTTAAAAGGAACAACCTTGGAAACTGCTGAGCCATTTGCAGCTTTGGAACCAGTTCCTACATTTCCAGATGCTGCAGCATTTGTGCAGCCCACACTGGGGGTGTTATTACACTGCAGGGCTCGTTGGAAACACTGAAAGGCGTGTTTCACTTCCCTCCTTCCACCTCCCCCCTCCCCGAGGCCAGCCAAGAGAGTCAAGCATTTGTTTGCCTTCTTCCCTCAAAGACAAAGGACTGTGGGAGTTGGATGGGCCAAGGAATCATAATGACCTAATGCTGGGCCGAAACAGACAGTGAGCAATGGGAGATGCCCATAATGCTTCCGGAATTAGTTCTCTGTGCTCTGGGGATTGCTACTACCACTTGATTTCCTGCCCTGGCACCTGGCCAGTCAGGCGTATGGCCTTGACAACTGAGAGCAAAGGAGCCTGATTCAACACTGGAGAGAAGTAGTGTTTATTTTTACTACTACTTTTTTTTTTCTTTTTCCCCCCTAATTATAGGAGTGTTTTATTCTCATGTCTTTCAATTTCACTGACTTTTCCTAGGAGTGACTTATTGCTATCACCAATTACAGAGCTGTGCAGCGCTTGCTACTAGAGTCATCACTTAACTGAGACCTCCACAGGAAAAGCTCTGTGCCAGTGTTTGCTATTCACTGGGGCAGCCTCACCGCACTAGCGGCTGAGAGAGGCTCTAGGCTACTGGGGGGGGGGGGGGGAATTCTCCCCGCGCTGCCGGCCGTGCTTTGCCAGCCACACAAAGGGGCCAGAATCGGCATCCAAGGGTTTTAAAAGAACTGACCAAGGAGCTGACTGTACTATGAACACTGAGAACGTTCCAGAGATTAGCTTTCTTCCAAGGTGGTGCCAATATTTTTAAAATATACCTGGATGAGCTCGTAATTACAGCCCTGTCAGCCACACATCGATCCTGGGAAAGATAATGGAGCAGCTGATATGGGACTTGATTCTAAAGAATTAAAGAGGGTAATACAATTAATGCCAATGAATATGAGATCATGTAAAATTGGTCCTGTCAAACTAAGTGAGAGAGACCTGGGTTTGAAACCCATGATCTGCATCCCCAGGCTAGCTTCAGCCTGCTTGCTGGTACCAGTTGGGAGTGTGGGCTGGTGGGCCCTAGCTCATCATAGGCACTGCCCACAAAGCTCCCAAGTGGAGGAGACATCCGCCCTCACCAGTTGGCTCAGACTCACTATTTAAGCCAGAAGGAGGCAGAGAAAATTGTCTGAGCAAGTAGGTGAATCCCTGGGTGGCTGCTGCTTGGGACTCAGCCTATTAGCCGGACTCCTGAGCCCTGTATCGTTTCTGATTCCTGCCTTGTTCCAGATCCCTGCTTCTACGTCCCACCCCCTGCTACTGAATCCAGCTCCAACCCTTGGCTGATTCTCGACTCTTACTCCTAGTCTGACCCCCAGGTCTGACCACCTACATCCTGGTCTAGGACACTAATGTGATTTTCATTTGGATGAGATTACAAGTTTGGTTGATAGAGAATCGTGTTGATGTATTAGACTTAGACTTTGGTAAGGCATTTGACTTGGTACTAGTTTTTAATAAAAATGTCATGCAGAACAATACAAAATTAACAAGGCAAGCCACATTCAATGGATTAAAAACTGGCTGACAGGTCTCAAAATGTAAATGGAGAATTATTATCTAGCAGGTATGTCTCTAGTGGGGTGCCTCAGGAATTGTATTTAACACTCCCTACACTGCTTAACATTTTGAGCAATGACCTGGAAGACAACAAAAATCACTGCTGAAGAAGTTTGCAGATGACAAAAAGATTGGGGAAGTGGTGAATAACAGAGAGGCGAGGTCATTGATAGAGAGGGATCAGGATTGCATGGTAAAATGGATGCAAACAGACAATATATGTTTTAATACATGTAGGAACAAAGAATGTAAGTCATACTCACAGAAGGGGGGACTCTGTCCTGGAGAGCAGTGACAATGAAAAAACTTCGGGGTTATGGTGAATAATCAGCTGAACATGAGCTTCCAGTGTGACGCTGTGACAAAAAGAGCTGAAGTGATCCTTGGCTACATAACCAAGGTAATTTCATGTAGGAGTAGGCTGGAATCCATGATAACGTTATTAGGATGGTATAAATGTGTGGTTGTGGTTGTGAGTAGGGAGTGAAACCTCTGCCTCCCTGACATCAATACTAGATGAAGGCAGGAAAAGGCCCTGTCCTCAGTACTCTTCCATTAGGCTGTGGAAAAAGTGATACAGTCATTGTCACAATCAGGATGGGTGAATTGAAATGGCCCAAACCAAATCTTTGGCTATGCTGATCACCTAGCTATTGGAGGAGAGACGGGGAATATGTTACAAAGGCTGACTGGAGACCTGAAGGAAAAATGGGAGTCAGAGCAATGAAGATAAAACCAATTCTGTGGTTGTAAGAAGATGGGAAGGTCTTGGACAAGTTTATTGAGCAGTTGGTGACTGTAGATATCTACAAATTAGACAGTATAAATACCTAGGAGCATTAATTACCAACAACAGTTTGTTGAGAGAGGCAATTAGCACCCAGTTACAGAGCGGGGATGTCTGTTACTTTTCTCTGTAGAGAATTTTTAGCTCCAAACAATTACTAAGAAAGACCAAGCTTCACACAGATAAGACCATTATAAGAACGATTGTTTTATATGGGCACTTACTACAAAGGAAAAAAAGACTCTGAATTCCTTCGAAAATAAAGTGTTGAGAAGTATAAGGGGGT
The DNA here is from genome assembly GCF_013100865.1 of Trachemys scripta elegans. Taxonomy (NCBI): domain Eukaryota; kingdom Metazoa; phylum Chordata; order Testudines; family Emydidae; genus Trachemys; species Trachemys scripta. Next base: position 3,256,919 of record NC_048314.1, read on the forward strand.
AGCCGTGTTAGTCTGTATCTACAAAAACAACAAGGAGTCTGGTGGCACCTTAAAGACTAACAGATTTATTTGGGCACAAGCTTTCGTGAGTAAAAACCTCACTTCTTCGGATGCATCCGAAGAAGTGAGGTTTTTACTCACGAAAGCTTATGCCCAAATAAATCTGTTAGTCTTTAAGGTGCCACCAGACTCCAAAGTGTTGAGACAAATTTGGGGGCCAGTAAGGGAGAACAATCTGTGGAGAAGAAGATCTAAGAGGGAAGTGCAGTGGGACCATGGAGAACTATGGAGTATAGTAAATACAGTGAAATCCCAGTGACTTCAGCAGGCAGGACATGTGGTTAGGATGACCAGCTGAGCTAAGGAAGACATGCTTGTGGTGGCCGACCGTATGGCTGACCCAGGAGAAGATGGAGGAATGCTACTCAGCAATACCTAAGAGCTCTTAATGTGAATTACCATCAATGGGGAAAATATGCCCTTGACAGAAAGAGGTGGGAGCAAACTCTGAGAGCTGCCAAGGGCCTCCATCATCTATAGATCCAGGGATACATTGAGTAGGATGGTTGTATCACCTCACAGATGGCACTAGTGTGACTGGGGCTGGAATCTTGTGTCCATTCTGGGGTCTACAGTTCCAGAAGGATGGTGATACATTGGAGAGGGGTCAGAGACAAGAATGATTAAAGGATTGAGTCTGTCACTATAAGGCATGTTTTCCAATTTGTTCAATCTATGTAACTTAACAAAGAGAAGGTTAAAAGGTGAGCTGATCACAGTCTGTAAGTACCTGTATGGGGAACAGAAATTCGAGAATGGCCTCTTCAGCCTAACAGATCAAGGTCTAACACGATCTGGAAGTTGAAACTAGGCAAATGTGGACTAGACATCAGATGGACATTTTTAACAGGGAGGGGAATTAGCCACTGGAACAATTTACCAAGGGTTCTCTATCACTGGCCGTTTTGAAATCAACATTGGATGTTTTTCTCAAAGATCTGCTCTAGTTCCAACAGGAATTAATTCAGGGACATCCTATGGCTCGTGTTCTGCAGGAGGTCAGGTTAGATGCTCGCAGTGATTCCTTCTGGCTTTATGATCTAAGAATCCAGTAATATTTCCAGTAATATTAATATTTTTCCAGTAATATTTCAAATGTCTAAGACAATTAGCTGAAGTCTGAGCATGGGAAAATGTCTGTGTACTTGTGGAATGTGAAGGACTGGCATGCTGCCTATGCAGAGTATGTGTGGGCCTATGCAGAAGGAGACGGAATCATTTCCAAACAGGAGAGTTTGGATGATGATAAAAGGTATTAATTTAATTGTAAACTTTCAAAAAAAAAGTCACTAGAAACATTCTACTCCAACCCTATTTCTAGTGTACTGATGTGCAGGAATTTGGTGGCTTTAATCAAAAGTTAAAGGAGTTAAAAACAGAACTAATAAAATGTATATACAAAGAATGGAAGTGGAGACTCAACCCTAATTACGGAAGCATACCTGATACCTCCATAAAGTCGGTTTGTCCTTCCCAGTACTGCTTGCAACTTTCTCCTAGCCCTTGTATGCACTAGTCACATACCTGATGGGCTGATCGGGCCAGCTGATAGGCAAGGGGAACCTGCACTGCCAAATGGGGATTTGTCTCCCCTCTTGGAGGATGTTACTGGCCCTTAGATTTGCCCTTTGTTCTCTGAAGTAGTTCACTGAATCCAACAGAGGATTTCGTTTTAGCTGCTAACCCCGCTGCTTTCAAAAGACCAAATCTTACTGAAGTGAATCCAAAGTGCCAGCTGGCGAGTTCACATGGAAAACTCAAACTTCGCCTCCTTGAGAGTCTCTCATCCTGGAGGAATCTCTGGTTTGCGAGAGGCTCCAAAATACAAAAAAACCTGCTGACTCCAAGTAACTCTCCCGGTTCTGCTCTAATTGAACAGGCTCACAGGAGCCAGGTTGCAATTGAATGTGCCCCGCTCCTCAGCTGCCGCAAATCAGCACCGCTAAACGGAGCTCCCCGATGCACGGGTTTGTATCTGCTGAGAACCTGGCCACTGACTGCAGTGCTGCTGCTTCAGGCGTTTTTTCACAGGGGCACGAAAACCCAATGTTCCCAGCCCCGAGCGTTCAAAACTCAGCAGTCAGGCAGGCCCCCGGAAACTCATGAAACTGGTTTAAAAAAACACCTTGAGATTCTCATTATAATACATTTAAGATACTTTTTATTTGTCATCTGGTATTTGAGCCTTTACTTGAAGGTTTTTAGGCTTTTCCCACAACCACGAGGTTGAGAGACTTCCTTTTCATTTCTGAACACTGGAGTTCTCACACAATAACATGACTGGTGGGACTGGGGCTTTCAGAAAAACACCAAATGAGACTGGTTGTAAAATCATGAGAGTTGCCAGAACGGCCAGGCCTTCATCTGCAAAGGCTACTGCTGAGAATGAAAATTCCACTCAAAGCTTCCCATTTCCCCCTCCAAGCCCTTCCCAAAATGTGCTCTGGGAGGGGGCAGCAAACAGATCCCTGCCCAGGGCACAGCAGCTGTGGTATTGGGGACTGGGCTTCCCAGACAGTAAATCTGGGCGAGGCACTTGTTATGCGCGGCCCTTTGGAACTGGACACAGAATAAGCCAAATTTCTTGCAAGTTCTTTAAGTGATCGTGGAATAGCGATAACAATAGTCTGCTCTACAGTTGATTTTGTACCCCTTAGTATACCCCTAACAAAACTTCATTCAGCCTTAAACGTTCTTGTAACAATAGCATCAGCACCAGACTTGTGCTTGCATTTTGCCTGTGCAAGGTTCAGAACACTTGCGTCCTGCAGCAAGTTACTCTGCACCATCAAAGGGAGCAGGAAATACAAATCTTGCAGCTCCAACAGTGCAACTCGTCCTCGAAGTACAACCCCACAGTTCTCTTGCACACACTTCAAAGATTGATCTGGCAGCTCAGGGCACTAGCTGGGCCATTGTTGGTAACTTTTGCTATTTTATCACAAGCCTCGGGGCGGAGGGGGGGCAGTTTGATGTATTTCTTGAAGCTCCTGGAGTCAAGTGATTCTATAAGATTTGCAGCTTCGTTTAAAGAAGAAAACTGCCAGGCTGGGGACCGACTGGCTAAGCAGCAGTTCTGCAGAAAAGGACCTGGGGATTACAGTGGACAAGAAGCTGGATATGAGTCAGTAGTGTGCCCCTGGTGCCAAGAAGGCCAACAGCATATTGGGCCGTATGTACCCTATGATTCCGGAGTCCCATGCCTAGTAGGTGGGGAGTGCGTCGAGGATCTGGGCCTTCTAGCTGGAGAGCTAAGGTGCAGTGCCAGGGTCTGAGGTCGTGGGGCCAGAGACCAGCGCCTGTGGTCTGGTGACCAGGGGTGCTCCGCCATCCTGTAAGGCTGCACTCTGGTAGGCTTGCCCTTCGGTGCTGGGGCTGTAGCCAAGTCAGCCACCTGGCGTGGTGCCTGCGGAGCCAGTCGGCTGTGCTCTTTAGCTGCCAGTACGGCTTCAGGCACTGACGGCCCTGGGAGAGGCTGGGAACCCTTGCCGCTTCCCAGGGTTGCTGGGGTGGATCCTGGGCCGGGCTGGGGGTCCAACCTTAGCAGTACCCCCATGAAGCCCCATGGTGGGTGCATGGCCTGACACAGGTCCTTTGCCCACAGCCCCCTGGCCCTTCAGCGCTACGGGGCTCCTCTTCTTCTGGCTCTTTTTCGGCACCGGCAAGGGGGAACGGTGTGGGCGGAGCCCGGTGCGGGTGGTGCGCTTCGCACTGAAGCCAAAGTACTTGGCGTGGGTTCTGCTGCGGAGAGCTTTGACGCAGGGCGAAGCGCAGTCTCCATGAGGAGGGCCCTCAAGTGGATATCCCTCTCCTTTTGTGTACGAGGACGATGCAAGACTTGTCCTTTCTATGGGCTTCCCCCAAACACTTCAGGCAGCTGTTGTGGGGATCACTAATTGCATCGGCCTGCTGCATGATGCACATGGCTTGAAGCCAGGAGAGCGGGGCATGCCCTCTCAGGGACAAAGTCCCAGACGGGACTCTACGTACTCTACTTAACACTACCAAGCTAACTAACTACTAGTAACTATGCACAGATTAGGCAGAACAAAGGTCTATGAAGAACCGCTATCACTCTTACGAAGTGCAAGACGAGGTGCTCCGGCTAACCACCACAGGTGGTAAGAAGGAAATGAGAGGGCTTGGGGTCAGCGGCGCCTGATATACCAGTGCATCAGCACAGCACTCAAGGGGACGCCACATGACCCTATGGATACCGCTAAGGCAAGTCTCTGACAACTGTGCATGTGGGCACGCGCACGCCTAGACTGGCATCGACATGAGCAAGCACTCAACGAAGAAAAGAGTCTTACCAAAAGTGGAAACTAGGCCAGATTACAAAGGATGAATATAAACTTACACAAGTATATACGGGCAAAATTAGAAAGGCCAAGGAACAAAATGAGATTAAATGAGCTAGAGGCATGCCGGGTAACAAGAAAACATTCTACAAATACATTAGAAGTAAGAGGAAGATCAAGGACAGCACAGGCCAGAGGTTCTCATGACGCATTTTTTGGTGGCCTTAGAGTACCAACTCTTGCTGGTAGCCACTCTGACAATTTTTCCTAAAATACTTAATTAACTTTAGGAAAAACAAATAAATCTGCATGTATACACATGGTCAGCGCCAGAGCCAGAGATCACAGCCCAGTGCCGCATGGCCAGAGGTTGGAGTCTGAAGCCCCATGGCTGGAGCCTTAGTCTGCAGCCAGACTCTCTAAGTCCCCGCTGCCCAACCACCCCAGAGCTGAAGTCTGAACCCCACTAAGCCCCTTGGTGCCCCCCGCAGGTAGAGAACTCACCTTGCTCCTTCAGCGTTGTGCCCCACCTGTCTCTGGAGACATGTTTTGCCGCCCCCGCTCCCATCACTGCCCAGAAAGCAGTCATGACCACAGGGAAAACCCCTGGTGGCCGCATTTGAGAAACGGTGGCATGGGCCCATTACTCAATGTGGGGTGGAAAACAATTACAGAAAATGTGAAAATGGCAGACGTGCTACATGACTTTTTTGTTTTGGTTTTCACCAAAAAGATTAGTAGCAATTGGATGTCTAACATAGTGAATGCCAGTGAAAATGAGGGAGGGGTCAGGAAACCTTCGGCACGTGGCCCATCAGGGTAATCCGCTAGTGGGCCACGAGACATTTTGCTGATGTTGACTGTCTGCAGGCACGTCCCACCCCCCACCCCCACCCCCCCCCGCAGCTCCCAATGGCCTCAGTTCGCGGTTCCTGGCCAGTGGGAGCTGCGGGAAGTGATGGCCAGAACATCCCTGCTGCCCACCGCTTCCTGCAGCTCCCAATGGCCAGGAACGGCGAACCACAGCCACTGGGAGATGCTGGGGGCCATACCAGCGAACAGTCAACATAAACAAAATGTCTTGCGGCCTGCCAGCAGATTACCCTGATGGGCCGCGTGCAGAAGGTTGCCGACCCCTGGCATAGAGAGTACACTTATAAAGTTTGTGGATGATACCAGGCTGGGAGGGGTTGCAAGTGCTTTGGAGGATGGGATTATAATTCAAAATGATCTGACAAATTGGAGAAATGGTCTGAAGTCAACAGGCTGAAATTCAATAAGGACAAATGCAAAGGACTCCACTTAGGAAGGAACAATCAATTGCACACATACAAACTGGGAAATGACTGCCTAGGAAGGGATCTGGGGGTCATAGTGGATCACAAGCTAAATATGAGTCAACAGTGTAACGCTGTTGCAAAAAATAAGCGAACATCATTCTGGGCTGTATTAGCAGGAGTGTTGTGAACAAGACACGAGAACGCTTCTGCTCTGTGCTGATTAGGCCTCAACTGGAGTATTGTGTCCAGTTCTGAGCGCCACATTTCAATAAGGATGTGGAGAAAGTCCAGAGAAGAGCAACAAAATGATTAAAGGTCTGAAAAACCTGGCCTGTGAGGGAACATTGAAAGAAATGGGTTTGACTGGTCTGGAGAAGAGAAGACTGAGAGGGGACGTGATGACAATTTTCAAGTACATAAAGGTCAAGTACAAGGAGGAGGGAGGTAAATTGTTCTCCTTAATCTCCAAGGACCGGACAAGAATTTAACACGAGGTTGCCATAGCAACAGCAGGCAGGGGGGTGAGCCCCCCCCGAGGTTTATGGCCAAATGGTTCCATCGCCCTAGGCACAGCCGCTCAGGGCGGTGGATTGCCTGAGGCGACGGGGAACCCGACCGTCACGGGACGACACGGCAAAGCTCGAGCACCATTGCTGGGCTGCTACAGTATAGACAGGGTCTCGGTGCCCGCCAGGGCTGCTCCCTGCACATGGGAGGCGGCTGATGGGGCCAGTCTGCTGGAGCTCATGGCTCCCCTCGCTGCGCCAGCCGCACAGCAGCACGGGCAGCGCCATTGGGACAGGGCCCAGAGACAGCGTGTGGCTGGTGCTGGAGGGCTGCTGAGGTCAGAGCACTGCCTGGCCAGCAACGAGCCAGGGCGGGTGCCCTGAGCACCTGGGAAGTCTGGGCCCTGCTCGGCAAAGCCTGGCTGTGACAGCTGGAAAGGCCCGGGCAGGGCTGGGATTGTAGGCTGGGCAAGGGGCAGGTGACAGCACTGGGGGGAAAATGGCCTCTTCCCTTCGCTGGTTCCCACTGATCAATGCCCTGGAGCAAGCAGGTCCACCAGGCAGGGTGCCGGGCCCATGCTTGGTTTGGTCACTGGTCAGGAGCCGTGGAGGTCAGCCTCCAGTCGGCAGCACACGGTAGGCACTAACCAGTCAGGCCTGGTCCCTCCCCAAGGCGAGGTGTTCATGGAGTAGTTGGATCACTTTGTTGTCCCCAGGTCAGCAGTGTCATAATGGTCATTGGCAGCAAATCAACTCCCGGCTAAAAGACTGGGGGGGCGAGGGGAGGGCAAGAAAAATGTGGCCCGGTTGGGGGGCCACTCCCCAGGACCTCCCTCCGGGGAAACGAGGACCCAGGCAGTGCCTCCCCTCCCCCCAGCCACCCAGAGAGGAGCCAGCCAGGGACTCCAGAGCAGGGCCCAGCAGTCATAACCGTGACGGGTTGTTTGCGCCAACCCTCCCCTGACCCTTCCCTCCCCGTCACTCCACACTGACCCCTCTCCTCCCCATCCTGTCCCTCTCACCCGTTTGCCTTCTGCTCGTCCCTCCTAACAACCCCACGCCCCACAACACATGGCACTGCCATGCCATGGGTCACTCTGCTGGTATGCTCTACCCCTTCCACACCGGCGCTATGGCAGGCTGGGCTGTTTAGCTTGTCAGCTCTTCGGGGCAGAGACCGTCTGCGATCTGTGTTTGTGCAGCGCCGAGCACAATGGGGCCCATTTCGGCTGGCCCTTAGGCACCCCTGACATACACAGGATTGATCAGGAAAGGAGCGGGGGGCCTGTAAAGTGAACTGGTACTGCCCAGAACACAGGCACTAGGTAAAGCTGAACGTGACTGGAAGGTAAAATTGGGTGTCACTGAATGAAATCAGACGCCGGTTTAACAGCATGGTCAGTGTAAGAGGCCCAGACAGGTGAGGGATTGTAACAGAGCCCGTCTGTAAAGCTGGATCATTTGTAATAGATTTCTAGGTGTTAAGGCCAGAAGGGACCATTAGATCATCCAGTCTGGCCTCCTGCACAGCACAGGCTAGAGAATTCCACCAAGCGATTCCTGCCTTGAGCCCAGACCTTCTGGCAGAGCTATTAGACAGAGACGTGTCGAATTAAATTGAATGAAAGACTCCAAGCGATGGAGTGATCTGTAGAGATCTCAGTTTTAATAAGACCATCAGAGGCAAGGAATATAATGGACCAGCCCAGATCAAAGGAAAACTGCAGTTAAAAATCGAACTTTCAAACACAAATGCTCTTTGCGATGCTCAGAGTAATCCTTCCGAACAGCAGAGCGAGGCTTCAAACCAGCTGCATTTACTCACTGCTGGTGCTGCTGGTTCACATTGGGTTTTTCACTGGATAATGAAAACACTCTAATCCCCTTGGGTGACTGGTCGTTTCCACTTCCTGGGTCTCAGGTCCTGGCCCTGTGCTGCAATGTTCGGGTTACAAACACTGCAGGGGAGTAGTTTGGCTTTTAAAAAAAAATCATGGAAATGGCCCTACTGCTCCTGGGGGTTGGAAGGAAAAGCTTGTCTTTTACAAGAGCTAAATCTGGAACCAGGTTAGGCCCTTTAGGCCACACCCAAGCAGTGGTCGATTGGTCCATTTAGGCCACACCCAAGCAGTGGTCGATTGGTCCATTTAAGCCACGCCCAAGCAGAAGTGGATTGGAATCAGCCTGCAGTGTGAACTAATTTTTCACACCTATGGAAAAGATGCTCAGTCTTATGGAACAAGATTTTTTGCTGACTTTTCTTTGGGTGGAAACACGAGTCCTTCCTGGAGGAACTTCACGCTTGAGGAAACTCAGCCCTGCTGGCTTTGGAGCCATTGTTTGGGCAAAGAGAGCAGGCTCACCTGGGTTTGTGGTCCCAGTTCATATTACAGTGGCCAGCTGTTTAAAGAAACAACCCATGAAGAAAAGGCAGGTACAAGAAATTATATTCTCCTTTTATTTACACTATAACCATGACCTCAACATGTTTTTGTTAGCTGCAGAGATGCTTTGCGTTGTAAACTGGGCACTTAGACGCAAGACATCCTGTCCAGCTCCGTCAGATCCGGCACTAAGCCACATTTCCCAGACCACGACATCGTCATCCAGAGCAGTGAGAGTGTCTGATTCACACAGCTGTTTATCTACACAATCAAACTCTCCGTTGTCACGGAACTATATATACACCCAGGCTCTCCCAGCGGCCTGCTGCTAGGAGCACAGAGTTTGTCAAATAAAACCCACCAAGTTCGAAAACGTTGTACACACTCTTAGAAGAGATGGCCGTCCATTCCACTGCGGGACTCCAAGCCGCGCAGAAATATTGCACTTGTAAATGAACAAAGGAAAGGATGCAAGGAGTTCCTATTACACAGCAATGCGTCCGCTACAGGAGGTCAATAAATAAACCGAGAGGCGTGTGGGGGGCATGGGGGAGGAACTGGCTCTTGCTGCTCGAGGGGTGCATGGTCACAGACAGACAAAGGAAGTGCCGTTCTGGCCCGTGATCAGGGCCAAGTGCGAGTTCTGCAGGGCCAAGGGAGCACAGCAACGCCACGGAAAGGGGTTTGGTCCAGTTCAGTGTCTCTTGTTGAGGCAAGAAGCCGGTTCCCCCTCGCCCCAAAGCCTCACTGCCCACCGACTTATTACCCCCCAGAACAAAAGACAAAGCTCAGGCCAGTGCTTCACAGTAGTCTCGTGGGAGCTCCCCCCGAGCCACGGCAAAGGGCGTCGTACCGGTGAGATGGCAAGATCCTGAGGAACGGTACAGTGGAACAGTACCAGACTGCTCGGCTCTCCAGCCCCCTTGGCCTCTAGCTCGCTGCCTTGGCCTGTCCACGCGTCCGTTGGCTACAGAGCTATGGCTTCCATGGGTGTGAATCCCAGCAGAAAGGCAGGCTGCTCAGGGGAGACCGCCCCAGTAGAATTCATGTAAACATACAGCTCCCAGTCTGCCCCAGACAGAGTTCTTGGGATCTACAGTGGGGGGCTGGATTTCTTCTGGTTAATTATGTCTAAATACAACTCCGAGCGGAGGAAGCGGGGGTAAGAGTCCTTCTCCATGAGCCCATAGATCCGTTTCTGAGCGAGGTCGAAGCAGCTCCGGGTAATGGTCTGCAGGTTCTCTTTGGTGTGCTCCCGTGTGTAGGAGTCCAGGTTCACCTGCAGAGGGACAAGGGACAGTCCCCGTCAGCTGCGTCCCCATCTAGCCATGCACAGCAGACACCTGGCTCTCAATGGGGAGCCTTTCCAGCCTGGCCTACGCATCACTCAAGCGCCGTTCCAAAGGGCACCATCACCCACTTGGGAAGGGCTTCAGCGGGGGAGACCAGGCACAAACCAGGCATTGGATCTCTCCGAAACGGGAGCCATGGAGGGATCATTTAATGGGTGTCATTAGGGCACCTCCCAGCCACCAGCAGCACTTTACAGGGTGACAAGGTGATGCTAATAGGCCAGGCCCCCCCAGAGCTGACTCCAACACTGACATCAGGCCATGAATGTTTTTGGATGCTACCCTCTAGCCAGTGTGGGCGTCTATTGGCAAACTGAGGCTCCCTGGAATTCGAGCCCACCCTGAAGCCAGCCGCCAGCCTCAAACTGTACAAATGCCCATTTCCTACCCCCAGGGCCTCACGCCTGCCAAGGGGCCCTGGCCATTATCTCCAGAGCAGGCACCAACTGGCGCCTCTCCATCCCCCAGCACACAGTCCCCCCCGACTGCATGGTCTCCTGTGCTCTCTGCCCTTCTGACAGCTGGCATCATGGGCCCCCCATGCACCAGGACCCCGAGCAACATGCTGTGCAGAAGAGAGAGCTGGGAACCGCCCCTCGCCAGGTGCAGCAGGCTGTGCGGCATGCCCCGTTACCTCTTTGCAGGACTGGATAGCAATGTACTCAGCAAAGATCTTCTTGGCCTTGGATATCATCTTGGACTGGGATTTGATCTTCTTGTACTCCTCGCACGCAAGCCAGAACTCCAGGTTCTCCTCGCTGAACTCTGTCCGCAGGAAAGCCCGGAAGGCAGCCAGCCCATCTGTGGGGAGCAGAGACACGGCTCTACTGCCAGGACCCAGCAGCCAGCCTGTGCCAGGCACCCTCAGAAAGCACAGCCCCCCTGGGATCCCACTGACACCCCCTCCTGGCAAACTCTTCCCTCTGCCCTGAGGGAAACAGATGCCTGGGGAGACATCCTCCATTCCAGTCCCTCCACCTCATGTCTACACTCGGAGCTGGAAATGCTATCGCAGCCGGAGAGCTGGGGAAGGGCTGGGGGTCAGTTGTAATGTCTCCTGCCCCCCCGCAAAGTCCTGCCAGGGACAGGAAGGCTGCGGCTGCAGCTGCTCTGATGTGAGAAGCTCACGGAGTGTCCCTGCACGGTGCCCTCACTAGTGCACTGAGGCAAGCGCCTCATCTCAGTGTGGAGAACCGCAGACTGGTCTGGGCATCGGCCTGATCCGCTCCATGTCAACAAGGAGCTGGGCCACGCTGAATGGCCAGCTCTCAGCCAGTATCACAGCAACAAGCATCTCCTCTGAGCCCGGGGTCGGGGGGGGGACCTCTTTCCATCAGACAGTGCCTTCAGCTGGGAGGGCCCACCCCAGCACTGTGGGACGGTGCAGTGTCTGCAGGTGTGTGTATGTGGAAATGCAGCCACCTCTGGGGTGGAATGCAGGGACCGTTATGTGGCCGTGACACCATTTTAGGACAGGAAATGGCAGAAGTTTGCATTCCTAGAGCACCTTCCATCCAAGCTTCTCAAAGTGCTTTTCACACCTTACTGACCTCCCCTCCCAACTCCGACAGGAGATGGAGAGATATCCCTGTCTCCCGTTCCGGAGGGGAACCTGAGACACAGAGTGGAGAGGGACAGAGCTGGGCACAGATCACAGGACCCACAGACCATGTCACTCCCAAACTATCCAGTAACACCCGTCTCCCCCAGCCTAGCTTCTGCACTGGGACAGTCCGACCGGCCCGGGAAGGGAGGAGGTGGAATTTCTAGCACTGCCATTTCTCCAAAGAGGAAGAATCAAGTAACTACTCGGCTCATTTGGCTGGAATTGAAGTGCTGTCCCTCGAGAACACAGTGCCCTCCAGGGCCTGGCCTGCTCCCCAGCCCCACAGGGACCAGAGGGAAGGGGAGTGCCTCAGCCCCACGCGGAGCACTTGGCATGGGAGCCCCCAGAGGGAATCGCAATCTTGCTCTGCCAGCGGAGAGCTCAGGGCTAGCACGTCACCCCCCGAACCCGGGGGGGAGGGAGCAAACACTTACATTTGTGCAGCAGCAGTTTCTCGAGAGATTCCCCCCACTTGAGAGCTTCCTCCGGGGTCGGCCTGCAATGGAAGGGGCCGTTCGTTGGCAAGGCAAAGTCGTGCTCTTGGCTCCTGGGCTGCCCGCGTTGGCTGAACAGCAGCAGCTGCACTGACCCCCAGACATCACCACCCCCTCCCCAGCATGCAGAGACTCAGCATCGGCACCCCCCAGCCAGGCAGTCGCTCTGAGCAGGGGAGAGCTAAGCAGCCTCTCTCCACCCTGTCTCAGGCTCAGACAATGGGCTCTGGCAAGGTGCTCTGCCAGCCCAGGGTGGGGCAGGAGAGAATCAGACACAAGTAGTGCTCTGCTGGCTAGTTGGGTCCTCCTGCGTGTCTGAGCATGTGCTGGTGCCCCAGACTGGGCTCAGGAGGGAGCTCAGTTCCTGGTGTTAGCTACCGCTGGACCAGCTCCCAGTCCCTCTGCACTGAGCCCGGGATAGCAGGGGCCAGCCCTCCAGAGCCAGGGCTTTGAGCACAGACAGCATCTCCTGGGGAGCCCTGCCATGAGTGAGCGGGGCAGGAGAGGGAGTTGTTCTCCGAGGGGCTACCCAGGGGGCGCTGTGCAGGGGGCACCTGTCCCTCCCGGCTCACAGATCTGCGTAATGCCCTAGCTGACGGGTGGGCAATAATCCATGCGGGGCAGCTGTGCTGGAGCTTTCAGCTGAGCCCGGTGCCTTTCGGAAGCTGCGTGGTAGCTCAGCCACAGGTCATGGGGCTTGGAGCAGGACGCACTGGGGGAGGTTCTCCGGCCTCTGTGAGGCAGGAGGTCAGACCGGAGGGTCAGACTTGTCCACTGGGGCCTTAACATCTAGACCTTCTGGCTAGCCAAGGCAGCCTGCCCCCTGCTGCCATGGGCGGGGGACAGCAGCTGGCACCCACTCAGAGCACAAAAGTTTAAAATCCATCCCTCTAGGTCAGGCTATGGCCTGGGACTTGGGGCAGTGGGGCTGTTCCTGCCCTCCTGGCTGGGTGCTGGGTGTCCTGGGGACACCCGGTCAGTGCGGCTGCTCCCATGGCAGCCTGTATTCTAACCCCCCTGTGGTGTGGAGGTGTCACAGTGCTGCGTGCAGGCACGCACACACACACACACACACACCCTCACTCAGAGAGGGCCCAGCAGAGCAGCTCTGGCAGCCCGGTGCCTCCCACCACCAGTACCTACTTGAGGGATTTCATTGCTTTGTCCAGCTTGCTGATGGGGTTGGCTCCTGGAGACTCGTTTCGCCGTCGAAATATCCCCAGTCGGTTCTTCATGTCTTTGGCCCTAGAGAGAAGAGCAGGTTTTAGTGCCCAGGGTGGTGAGGGCTGGGGACAGGGACCCAGAGCAGCGGCCCCATGTTCTCACTCAAGGCAGTTGTTTCTGGAGCCTGCTGCCAGAGGGTGGCTGACTGCTCAAGGACTTGAGCAAGTTTAGGGCACAGTGCGAGAGCTTCCCGCACGGCCCGGAGCAGGAGAGACGGAGCAGCCGGGGGCCAGCCTAACCAGGTGCAGCCCTCCCTTGCATGTCCCAGCGCACACCAACACCTACTCCTTCATGGTGTGCCGGCGCGGCAGGTTCCCGCTGCGTGGCCGGGGCATGCCCAGCAGCATGTCCGAGTGGAATTCCAGGGGCTGGGGCTTGGAGAGGTCTCGGAGGAAGGGCATGGCTGCCAGTCAGCCCTGCCTCGGGCAGTGCCCCCTCTCCAGGCAGCGAGCCCACGGAGGGACCCCGAGCCTGGAGTGCAGCTCCCCGGCTGGCAGCAGGTCGGCGAGCGACCGGCCTGGCCAGAGGCTGCAAGAGCTCTGCGCTGCGCTCTCGCCCGGGGCCAGCGAGCCAGGAAGTGGGAGGGACCAGGCCGGAGGAGCGGGGAGCGCTCCGCGGAGTGACTGAGTCAGGGCGGTGTCAGCGCCAGCTGCGCACAGCCCGGCACAGGGGCTGCAGCTGTTCCTGACGACTCCGCAGCCGGTTGCTGTGGCAACCAAAGGAAGGTGGGAAAGGCAGCCCTGCGGTAGGACAGTGGGGCTTTGCAAGAGCGGGGAAAGGCAGGCAGGGATTTACGAGGAGCTATTTATAGAGTGCAGGCATCCTCAGGAATGCCGGGGCACCAGAGGGCTGGCAAAGCACAGGGCCCTCACCCAGAACAGGCAGAGACAGCCATGCAGATGTGGCATTAGCCTCCAGCAAGAGCACCACAAGGGCTTTGGGGCAGCCAAGATCTGTGTGAAAGGGCCTCAGCTTGTTGCCCTTACTCAGACATCGACTTGCCTGAGTTACACAAGTCCTCAGGGCAGCCAGGGGCTTGGCTCACCGTGGTGCTGGGTAGATCACAGGGAGGGACATGGGGAGTCGGTGGAGAACTGCTGGACTTGGCTAGGGAAAACAGCTAACCCTCCCAGCTGTTCACTCCATGTGCAATGTGATCTATTTGGGGTTGGTCCTGCTTTGAGGTCTCTTCCAACCCTGAGAGTCTCTGATTCTGTGCAACCTCCCCACGGGAGAGAGACAGGGAAAGCCCCAGAGCTGTGCATGGGCCACAGGGGTTTACATACACTCTGCCCTGGGAAGGCCAGAGAGGACTTCGGCAGCCATTTATACAAACCACTGATTGGTAGTTTCTAAACTAAGGCCAAGGCCGCCTTGAGTTGAACAGGCTTTAGCTAACTACTGCTGGGCTGTCCGGTTAAAGCGGACAGGCCCATGCAGCCATGCTGGGGAGGGCATGGAGTGGGAAGCACTAGCCCAGGGTGGGGGGTGATCTCCAGGCCCTGCACCAGCACGGCCCAGTCATGTGGCACACTGCGCGGCCCAGGGTGTGGGTCTGATTTGCAGGGTGGCTCAGGGAGGGGATTGTTGCACCGAAGCAAAGGCCGTCCCTGCCAGTGGAGGAGATCCAGGCCCTTGTGACACTTTCCCCACCCATCTCTCTGCCACCTGCCTGCCCTCAGGACAAGGCACAAGCTAGGTCTTTGTCCCATGAAGATAACAAAAGGCAAGTAACCGAGCAGCCGGAGCCAGGGCTGTGTGTTCTGTCCAAGGGCTCTGCACAGCGCCCATCGGCACTGTATTTCCTGAGCTGTCCTAGACACAATCCCTCTTCACAGAGTCTCCCAAGCCCTGACTATGGTGCAGGCGTCTAGCTGTGCAGATGGCAGCTTGGGGAGTCCCCAGTGGGTCAGCACAGGACAGTAGCCACTAAGCAGCAGCACATCTGCCCAGTCACTGCGGAGAGTGGCTAGGCAATGGCAGAGAGAATCCAATGCTCAGGGGACCATGGCTCAGAATAGCCTGGTGGGGACCTGGCCACCACCCAATCCACAGGCTCTCCAGCCCAGGACAGGGGCTCAGAGAAGAGACTCTCCTGGAAAATGGGTCTCTTGTCTGAATGACAGGTGGCTTAGCGCTCAGCCCTACAGGGAGCTGCGCACTCGGGCCCCAATCAGCCAAACACGTATGTACATACTTGGCTTTAAGCTCCTGTGATGTCCATTAACTTCAAAGGGCCTCGTCAGACACCTAAAGTTAGGCGCGTGTTTAAATACTTTGCAGGATAGAGGTTAGAGTGCTCAGCGCCTTGCTGAATGGAGCTCGCAGTGGCCAAGGCTGGGCAGTGACTCGGGCGCTTGCCAAGTATCAGTCAGAAAGCAACGTGGGAAAACAGGGTCTAAACAAGGAATCTAGCCCTCAAATGCCATCTGTCTCCTATTACAGCACTCCCAGGAATGCTAATGCCTGAGTGCCATTTTCCAAGAGAGAGCCACACAACCCTACACATCTCAAACCCACAATTGTAGCCATGTTCTTAACTTAGTAACTCAGTGGTTATTCCTCTGCAAAATCATCCCCTGCCGTTTGCATTGGCAGTGTTCTTGAGAAGGTTACAAGCACTCTGGTATTTACAAGCACACATACAGAGAGCATGTGAACATAACCATGCACAAATACCTACATATCAGCATAGTGCAAATCTCTGTCTATAAACGGCTCTGTATTCTCCTGCCTGAGACTAAGCAGTTCGAGACAGCTCCAGGTGACTTTTCTATCGAGCACATGCAAAGAAACAACACCTGATGAGATTCCACATTTACTAACTGCAAGAGACAACTGTCCTTTGTTTTCCTTGCACATAACTGCAGACACACAACAGAAACAGCCCTCACCATCACCAAGGCTGCATCAGCTGGAGAAATCCACAGAACTGAGCTGCCGGGTCCCCAGTGGATTATTCGCCTTATGGAACATAGCAGCAAAAGTGACAGCTTGTAAGAAAACTCTTTTCTCTTTGATTTTGGGGCTAGCAACTCTTTTCAAAACCACAAGGACCTAGAAGCAGTCATGCCCCGGATATTCTGGTTTAGGACAGTCTCGCAAGTCTGAAAGTGAAGTTCTACCATTCATTGAAGAAAAAGAGAGAGGGTCAGAGATTCTCATTGCCTGGGCATCTCTCAGCTCCTCACAGCAGCCCTACACCCCATCTCTCAGTGCCCGTGCAGTGCAGCCACCCACTGCATGCCAGCCTGCCTGGCACTGCTGCAATGCCACCTCCAGCACCCGCACACACACAAAGACCACAGCAAACAGCATCACGTCAATTCCTCTGCCCTCCTGGGCTCTGGGCCACCACCCACAACTGGGGAAGAAATCCTACCTTTCCAGGTACTTTTCTGAAAAGTCCACCATGGTGTGGTACATTGGGAGGCGTCTGTGGGCGAGCAATGGCTAGAGGTGTGCCCTGGGCTGGGGAAGAGAGCAGAGTGCCAGCTCTCAGCGGCCGGCACCAGAAATACTCCACGTGGACTGACTGCAAACGAGCTAGTCAACCAATAGCAGGGCAGCACAGCGCTGAGACGCTCCACAGTGAATCTGCCGCTGTCCCAAGGTGAGGAACAGAGGCCCGGCTCTGCAGCTGCCCTTGAGACTCGTCTAAAATGGGAAGCTTCACTAGTCTGAATCCTCGTCTTCCTTCCCAGCCGCACTCATCTGAGCTGGCCTCTCCCAGCCCGTGCAAAGCGGTGGGGCAAGGTCCTGTTGCTCTGCCCGCAGAGCGGGGAGCATGAAAAGCGGATTGTGAAGGACTGGCTTTAAATTCAACTGTCAGGAGGAAATAATCAAAAATGCAAAAACCTGAACCCTTCCACTGCAGTGCCTGCTTCCCCACCCCACGTGGCAACATTGCCCCCTAGTGGCACTCCCACATACTGCTACATTTAAACCACACCGCACAATAACAACTAGCCAAGTCCCCATGGTGGAAGCCTGCAGGGGAGGAAGGAGTGTCCGGTGGCTGTTGATGCTTCCCTACCTCCGGGGGCCCTGCGAAGAGATGGGCACCCCTGGGATAAGAGCACTGCCCACTGAAGTGACCCCTTATGGCTGCGTCAGTCACACATCCGGTAACCAGGCAGATAACTTCCCCACCTGTGGCTGTTTACACGGTAGCTTTCCATCCACACCACACGTGGCACTAATACCTCCCCCCTCACCCCCCAGGTTTCTGTGGCTTCCCCAAGTGATGGTTAAGGAGGACAGAGCCCATTTGCCAGGCCTGTTATAGTGTGCATCTGGTCACACCTTTGCTTTTCAAATGCAAGGCAGTTTTCCCAAAACAAACCTGTAACGGTGATGATCATAAGTGCATCCTAGGCTTCTTTTCCCACGGCACTGTCTGCACATGTAAGAACTAGAGCCGCAACCAATGTTTCTGTGCAAGGGTCACACTTGTGTGACGTGTAACACTTACAGCTCGGCTTGCAGCATGGCTGCAAACCTGAAAAGGTAGGTGTGTGGGTGGGGGGAGGGGACGGGTTTGGGTTTCAGCTCTAGACCAGCCTGGTTAGCTTCCCTCGCTGGCCTGCCTCATTCTTCTGCATTCATTGCTGGGAGTCCTTAGCAGTTCTTACAGGCCTGGGTCCTCCCTGGGATATTAACAGCAGCAGCTGCAAGCTTCCTTGTCCTCTCCCTGCATGGGGCCAGCAGGAAGGAGGCCCCAGCTCAAGTTTCACTCACTCTAAATGTCCTTTTTCTGACCTCTACTTCCCTGCCGCCCAGGGAATCCTGTGTTCCACGGGCCCCAGCAGCAAGAGGGCCTATAAGAAACCCATCAAGAAAGAAACGAGCCCCTAACATCTCCCATCCCTACCCTAGCTGTTTGCTACCGGCCCTGCACACTGCCTCCAGTACGCACTCCCACACACTCCTTGGGGGAGGTCCAGTTTCCTTCAAGGATAGTCAGCCTTTAGCTACGAATCTAAAGGGAGATCTTACTGCGTTCTGTCCCAACCACTCCCTTCCCACCGTGTTACTGAGGGCAAGGAAGCGATGGTCATACAGCCGCAGAGCTCTGTCCGGCCCACCAGTGCCCCAGCCCAGACAGAGCACAGTCTCATTATTTCAAACACAGACAGATCACAGCGTAAGACCTGAGTGGCATCCTGGGGGCAGTGCAGCCACCCACGCAGCACAGGTGGGACAACGCTCTGACCCTGACTTCGTGTGCCACTTACAAGTTTTTGCTCCTTTTCTTGCAGGAGGCCTCGTCCCCATCCTCACAGCTGCACTCGTTGTCTGTTCCGCTGAGCTGCAGGGGGAAATACAAAAACACTGTCTACATCATGGTGCCAGTGTGTGCCCTGCGCCCCCAAGGGGCACCGCGTGCCTCCCGCTCCCACTGGCAAGGCTTTTGGGGCCTGTGGTCCAGGGGCTGGAGGCTCCTCTAGCCAGGCAGGGGGAAGGAGCCTTTGCCAGCAGAGACATTGTGAGCATGGGGAGGCAAGCATGAGTTCTGTGCAGATCCCCGGCCCGCCCCAAAGACTGTTGAGCCAAGGGCCAGCTCCTCGGACTGGGGCGCAGGTCAAACACACAGTGCAGGTGGCCTGGGGCAACGGCTGTCCCAGGCACAGTGAGAGGGTCCCCACCAGCTCCAGCATCCTCCGGGGTGGCACAAAGCACAGCGCGCAGCTCATCTGGTCACGCTCTCAGGGTCAGGCCTGGCCCAGGTCCAGCCAGCTTCATCCCTACTCAGCGCCACAGGCCTCTCCACCATGCTGGGAAGGGGCTGCCCTTGAGCGACGCTGGCTGGCAGGGAGCGCCCAGAGGGTGGAGGTGGTGCAGGGCTGGGGATACCAGCCCCTCTGCCCCCCTGATTGGTCTGGGGGGGGCAACCATGCAGCAAAGAATGGCCGCAGCCCCTGCCAGCCACTGGAGGGACAACACAGCAGAGAGTCCCCCACTCCCCCCCGCCCCACCGGTCGCTGCCCCCCCCCCCCCCCACAGGCCTCCTGACCCCCCCCCCCCCCCCAGACCCCTGCCCCACCCCCGCCCCACAACAGGCCTCCTGACACCCCCCACCACAACAGACCTCTGCCCCACCCCTGCACCANACAGGCCTCCTGACACCCCCCACCACAACAGACCTCTGCCCCACCCCTGCA
Organism: Trachemys scripta elegans; assembly: GCF_013100865.1. Lineage (NCBI taxonomy): Eukaryota > Metazoa > Chordata > Testudines > Emydidae > Trachemys > Trachemys scripta. The sequence continues at coordinate 3,276,290 of NC_048314.1, forward strand.
CCACAACAGGCCTCTGCCTAGGATTACCATATTGCAGACCTGGAAAAAGAGGACACTCCAAGGGGCCCCAGCCCCGCCCCAACTCCTCCCCTTCCCCAAAGTCCCCGCCCCAACTCCACTCCCTCCCCTGAACGCTCCACCCCCTGCTCCTCCCCCTCCTCTGCTTCCCGCGAATCAAATGTTCGCGGGAAGCCTGAAACAGGCAGGCAGGCAGCAGGTAAGCTGCAGAGAAGCTGACTATGGGGGTTGCGGGGGAAGCTATGGTGCCGAGCACCCCTGTCGCTGGGCCCCCCAGGCGGGGGGTGAGGTGACACCCCCACGTGCCCTGGGCCAGGCCGAGCCCGGGTCCACATCCCTTTAAGAGCGGGAATGGGCTGAGCCGAGCCGGCAGGGGGTGGCTCCGCTCCCCACTGCAGGCTGATGCCGGAGCTTGGGCTGAGAGCCCCGCTCGTCTCCTGCACCAGCTCCAGGCGGGGCTTTCCTGCGGCTCCCCCAGTCCCCCAAGGCCGGTAGGGGGAGTTGCTTGAGGCAGGGCAGGACCCGGTGGTGCCGAGGGCTGAACAGACCCAGCAGAGCAGTGAGGGGGAAGCTGGGGAAGGGGTGGCCGCTTTTGGGTCTTTAAATAGCCGTCCGGGGGGAAATCCCGGACATTTTTAGCTTTTTACAAATTCCCCCCGGACGGCTATTTAAAGACCCAAAAGCCGGACATGTCCGGGGAAACCCGGGCGTATGGTAACCCTACCTCTGCCCCACCCCCGCACCACAACAGGCCTCTGCCCCACCCCCGTACTATAACAGGCCTCTGACCCCCACCAAATGAAATCCCCCACACAACAAGCCTCTGCCACACACACCCCAACAACCATCCCCGCACCACAACCTCACCACTACAACAAGCTTCCCGACACCTCCCCATGCCACAGGCCTCTTCCTCCCCACACCCCAACAGGTCTGCTGACCCTCCCCCAGCTCGTAGGGGCCCCAGTCAGGGTGCAGGCCAGACCCAAGATCTCTCACGCACACCTCCCAGCACAGGAAGTTCACCGGGGGGCTGAGGTGAGAGGCCTCAGAGGTTGGAACAGCTCCCCCGGCCCAAAGGGAAGTGCCAGGCCTCTCAGTCCTCTGGCCCCGGGGCAGGCCCTGCCGCTGGAAGGAAGGTGAGTAGCAGGTGGAAGTGAGCAAATGACCCAGCAGGCACCGTCACTGTCAGTCCTTCCCTACCTCCAGCACAGACCCGTTAGCGGGCCAGACCCGGCCGTGCTGCCAGCTCCCAGCGCTCTGCGGAGAGGCTGAGGTGGCTGCTGTGCCCCGAGGAGCCAGCACAGGGATTGTAGCGAAGTTCGGACGGCTGTGAGAAGGCAGCCGGGGAGACCGGGGAGAAGCATGCTAGCTGGATGTTGCTGCTAAAATGATCAGCGGTGAAGCAGTTAATGCTGACATTTAAACAGTCACCATTAGGTCTGGTTAACTCCAATTGACACTATGGGGCAGGAGACAGCTATCAGAGCTGGGGTTACAGGCTGTCTGCAGACTCAGGGGTACGTTCAGGTCATGAAGCTGAGATTTTCGAACCCAGCTCTGCCGTAAGGGGTGAATTCACAGCCACTGAAACACAGCTCCTGGGAACAGCCAAGCACCTCCTGTGGGCTGGGTGGGAGCTCAGCCCTTCACCCCGTCTGTTGCTTTTCCACACCACACTGCTCTCTCACCAGGGACCACTGTCTCCTCCCCGCAAGAACCTGCTGCAAAGATCACAGCACACCTAGAAGCTCCGGGGGCTTCTGATGATACCAGGTAGGCTGCTGCATGAACAAGATATTGGAGTTGTTCCGTCCCTGGAGCGATACATGGAGACAGCCTTTCTTGCAGGCCTGGGAGGACGTTGTATCAGTATTGTGCCAGGTGTATCTAACCCCTGAGAAGCTTCATCACATACAGCCAGACTAGCCCTTCAGCATTGGGAGCCATGATGAGCACAGCTGTAGGTCCCGTGTGTGTTGATCTTATCCGAATACCGGGGGACAGGGAGAGCAAAGGTCCCGTAACTAAAGGATGCATTCCCCGAAGCTTTCCAAGGAGATGCTGCATTGCAAAGCCTCGCACAGGCCAGCCAGGCAGATTCACCCCAGTCAGAACGACCGAACAGTCATGGCAAAGTAGAGGACTGGGCTTGCGTTAAGGATGGCCACAGGGTGGGGTAACGGGGCCCCAAAGTTCCAGTGAACCTAGGTCCAGCATGCTGCCCTGCCGTCCAGCCCTGTGTGACAGCCGCAGTTACACGGTGTTAAGGAGACGGCAGAAGCAGAACTTGCACTCGGTCCATCCTTGTCTGTGCAGACGCAGCCAAGCTAGCAAAAGCCCAGACGTGTCAGCAGCCCACTCACCCACTTCCCTCTCCTTGAGGTAAAGACAAGAGCAGCAGCCTCTGGAACCTGCATATATTTAAATTAGCCTTGGAATAAGCACACTGAGGCCCAATCCTGCTCCCCTTGGAGTCAGTGGTAAAACTCCTGCTGACAACAGGAGCGGGACTGGGGCCTGGTACATGAGGGGTCCCAGCTGCGCAGGCACTAGTCTAAGGGATCCAATTGTAGAAATCCTGCTATTTCAAACCAGGCACCCTGGAGAACTCACCACTGCACCCTGTCCAGCTCGGCTATTTCTGCATGGCTGGGAGGGCCTTGCAAAGCGCTAGCTAAGAAAACGAACTCCTGCCCGAGAAAACCAGCTCTGGGAAATGCACACCATCCCGCTCACCACTGGGGCAGGGAGAGAGTCACGGCCACATCCGCTGCCAAGCGCACGCTGCTCAGGGTGGGGGCTCTGTGGCCTGGTTCCTCATTGCGGCGGGCACCTCCCCAGTGAAATCCATGGAGCCCCAGGCCAGGTCCTGCTTACTTAGCTCTTCCCATGCAAAGCCTGGTTAGCAGCAGCCCATCTTGAGGCAGGGGCACAGATGAGGAGCCTGCAGCTGCATCAGGTGAGGAGGCCGGAGAGGCAGGTCCAGCTGCTAGCAGAGCTTGGAGGTGTCAGCCAAGCCAGCCCTAGGGCAAGTCCCAGCCCTCCCCAGCCTCCACACGCTGCGGAGGGTCAGCAGCCTCTGCGGGAGCTCCTGTCATTCAGGGTCCTGGAAGTCCTGGGAGATCTCTCTGAGGATCAGCTGGGCTTTCCCAGGGAGCTGGCTTTGCCTTTCTCCCCTCAGCACATCAGCTTGGCGCAGAGCACCAATGTGTAGCCATCCCGTTCGGCCGGCGTGTGACCCCAGAGGGGGGCAGGGGATGGAGTGTAGCAGCCCTGAGGCCTGGCCGTGCTCCAGCCATCAGAACCACAGCGTGGCCTAAGCAGGACCCGCCAACAGCTGGCTGCCAATCGCTGGAGGTGACTTTTAATACATCTTGGAACACGGGGCAAGTCCCAGAGGACAGGCAAAGCTAACGTGCCAATATTTAACAGCGCGAGGGGGCTGGCCTGGGTAACCCCAGGCCACATTGATAACGAATTCAAGGATGACAGCACAGTTCTGCCCTTGAAAATCTAGGAATTCACATGCCCTGCTGGGAAGCAGCTCTTAATCCATGCTACAGGGAGGGCCACGTGGCTCCTCTTCCCAAAGGGCAGTCTGGGAACCAGGGCCTGATCCTGGCCACAGCTGTGGGCACATCGGGGATGGTCTCACGATGTAGACCCAGGAAAGCCACAGGGAAGCCCATGCTCCCAAGGGGCAGTTCAGCCCTTCCCCGCCCGGTGAATGCTGAATCGGGGGCACCTGGCCTGGCATTTCCTAGAAATCCTGGAGCAGCTTCAGAGCAGCGTCCCTGCGTGTGGGTGGTGGGTATAACAGGCCAGGGGAGGCTAAGGCTCCACTGCTGTATGCCTGGCCTGCGCTCCGCCTCTTCCCATCCCTGCTCCACCCCTTCCCCGAGGCCCCCACCGCCCGCTATCCCTCATCTCCTCCACTCCACCCCCCACGCCGGAGGTCCCCGCCACTCACCGGGTCCCTCCTCCCCTCCACCCCGTCCCCGCGAGACCCCCCTACCCACCACGTCTCTCCTCACCCCCTCGACCCTGCAAGACCCCCCACCCACCCACTGCATCCCTCCTCACTTCCCCCACCCTGTGGGGGTGGAGGGACATGGCGGGTGGGAGGAGCTTGCAGGGGGAGGAGGAGGAGAGGAGGGACTGGGCAAGTGGCGGCAGGGGGACCAAGTGGGGGAGAGGGCGGGGCCTGGGTGGGGCTGTGGGCAGAAGAGGCGGGACAGGGAGCCGGCCTCCCCCAGTGGACCCCTGCGTAGGGTTGCCAACTCTGAGTGAAGCTATTCCGGGAGATTTTCTCCACAACATGTTGTAATTTCATTATCTTAAAATATCCTATTAAAGTCTCCCAGATTGCTTTCAATAGTCACCAAGAGATCGATGCTGATTCTGGGAGACTCCAGGGCAATCCTGGAGGGTTGGCAACCCTGCCGCCCTGCATCTGGCCCACTGAGCCCTGCCAGTTGTCTCAGGCTCTGAGCAGGATACAGCTCCTCCTGGCCACGTGAATAGATCTGCCCCTGGTTCTGGCGGCTCGCTTTGCGGATGCCCCCGCACCTCCTCCTCCTCCAGGACCCAACTGCCTCGGCCTGGGCGCCCACAAATGCAGCCCCAGCAGCACTCACCACCTGGGGAAATGTGGCCTTAGGGCTAGAGGGAGGGCAATGCCCAGAGAGCAGGCTGTCCGTCTCCTGCCCTTCTGTGCCCACAGCGCCAGCACTGACTGCAGCAAACTGCAAATCTCACCCACGCCCGCGTCCGCACTGACAGACAGGATGGCTTGGGTAGGAGGGCCGTGCCGTGTAGGCTGCCCCCTCAGGGCTGGCTGAGCCAGTTCCCCCAGCTGAGCCGCAGCACCACGCAGGACTAGCGCACGCTTTCCAGGATTCCCGGCACCCTGGCCCTACCGTGGGAACATGCTCCCCAGCCCAGCAGCCCCGGGACTTCCTTCCATTCTAAGCTTGTGCTTCCGGAGCTTATCAGCCCCGAACAATGCAGCCCTCCAATAACACAGCCCTGGCGAGTGACTGCAATCTGGGCGACTTGCAGCCCTGGGAACGTTTCCTTCCATTGTCGGGAAAGCCTCCACTTCCGCATGCAGACAAAAGGCAGACAGCATCCTAATCTCAGCCCCAAACGTCTCACAGCTCCCACCCACCCCCTCTGAATCCCAGCACCAGGCAGGCAGGGGAGCAAGAGAGCTCTGGGGACCAGACACAAAAGGGTTAAAAGGGACCTGTGCACACTGTGCAGACAGGGAACTTTGGGAGTTTAGGAAGAAAACACCTTGAGGTTTCTGGTAGCAATGTGCAGACAGAGACACCCCCCCTCCCACTATGGAGGATTCTGGGTAGTGCAGTCCAAGAGGCATTTCCTGTTCTTGGTAGTATTATAATTAGAACTACCACTAGAGGGCACTCCGTAGGCAGGTTACATGGGGTTTTCTAGTCCCTGTTAAACCCCTCAGCAGTGGGCAGAAGATACCCCCAAACAAGCTGCTCCAAGGGCCCTGGGTGCCTCTCTTCCCTTTTCTGCTGCACACCTGCCCCCTCAGACAGGGCGTGTGCCCACCTCTAGCGGCAGCATTCAGGGCTGAGCCCTGGGCTTGGTCAGCCCATCACAGCAATTCATCCCTATTAGGAACCACAATGTGCTTCAGCTTCCATAGGAAGAGTGGCTTCCCCCAGTGGCATGGCAGCAGGGACCGGCTGGAGATGGGCTCATCCACCCTGCTGTATCTCTGTGTAGAAAGGAGAGCAACAAGCTCAGAGCTCGGGGAGCTGGCCAGAGCCACTGAAGGTCTCCTGGGAGGCATGGGGCAGGGAACGCCAGCCTGCAGGCTGTGGGGCGGCTGTTCCCCAGGCCCTGCGCAGTCCCCAGGAGGGTCAGCGATAAGAAAAGAAGGGAGAAAACTACCCCAAGCCTAACTCCATAGTCCCCAAATGAGAAGTGGGCAGACTCCATTTCCCCACATTTCCCCTCGACTACATTAGTGCTCCCTGGCCTGCACCCCACCCGACCCCCCTCAGCCCCCCCCATGAACCAGTGGACGGGGGTCAGATCGGGGCAGGTACCCTGGGCTGGGGTCTGCAGGGTGACTGGGCTGCGGCTGGAATCAGAGGGTGAGAAAGGACAGATGCTCTGAGTGGGGCAGTTTCCTTTACTGTCTGCTGGCACTGACCCAACGCCGGGCCTTGCCATGGCAATGAAATAAACAGGCATGCCAGGGAATCTGGGCCGGGCAAGGTGTGCCACCCTCAGGCTCTTGAGAGTGCCTTGGGGTGCCCCAGCCATCCTGCCATCCCTCCCCCTCCTCTCCCCCTTGCCATGCAGCTACTGAGGCAGAGGGGGCAGAGCCAGCAGAAAAGCTGCCCGGCCCGGTTGACAGAGTCACCGAAAGATCGAGTGGCCACCCTGGCCCCTGCCTCCAGACACACTCAGAGCAAATCTTCTGGGGTCGAAGGAGCTGTGGGGGCAGAGCACGGGGCACTGACCAGCCTGCAGCAGCCGCTGCTGAGGCCTGCACACCACCACTTCCTGGGCAGCCAGGGGAGAGATCCTGCAGGTCTGCGAGCGCAGTGGACCTTGCCACACACACCCACAGCACGGAGTGAGCCGTGAGAAACAGAGATCAACTGTGCGCGGGAGGAGGGACTGTCGTGCCCTAGGAGCAGCAGCTGTGGGGAGAAGGTGCTTATGGTGCCCCCTGCCCCGGCTCTCTGTTTTTTTATTTATTATTTTGTCTGTGTCTCCCCCACTAAGCTGTGGTGATAGCTCAGCTAATACACAGGGCTCACTGCCCCTGATGTGCCATAGGCTCCACCTGACCCAGGACCCTGGGAAATAGCCCCCAACCAGGAGGCCGTTGCTGATTAGCACAGTTGCCCACTAGTGGGCGCTCTCGCATTGAGCAAGCAGGACGGGGGTCTCTGACCCAGACCCAGCAGTTCTCCTGAGTGGCCTTTGGCACCGGGCTGGGGTTTGATCCATAGCCCATTGCAGCTCTTCTGAGCATGGGGCGGTGGGTGGGCAGCAGGGGGTTCAGGCCACAGCACTAGAGCCGGAGACTGTCCAGTCACAGCACTGCATGGGGCGCTCGGGTCCAGTCGGTCATGAGGAGCCAGTCACCAGGCTGACCCCTGGCCCTCCCCGCTGCACTGCTCCTAGCAACTTCCCTGGAGATCCCTGCTGGCACTGGCTGGGGATTCCCGCCTGCCCCCCAGGAAAGCAGGTGGCGTTGGAGCCACGCTGATCTCCCCAGGCATGCACAGAACGGGGGTGCTGGGCTGGAAACAACGGGATGACAGCGACTAGAGCAACCGCGTGGGCCAGACTGGGAGATCCTGAGAGGTGGCCTGGTAACTGCACAGGGAGCCCCATTGCCTGCAGCCAGCTGTGTCACGGCTCAGGAGCGGACACCAGGGCCCTGCCCAGTTGGACAAGCTACAGCTCTCAGGCCAGGGTGGACCTTGTAACAAGCCCCCAGTGTTGAGCAGTGCTGGGGGGCCACGGTCATGCCTGGGCTCACTGGTGGGACAGAGCGTGACCCCTCCTGCTCCAGGAGCCCAGACCCTATCACCGGAGCCACAGGCCAATGGCTGCCTGTCTGAGGAGCACTCCTCACTTCGCCCAGAAGGGGGCAGCAGAGTCCCACCAGCCCCAGCTGGCTCCCTGCAGGCTCTCACCAGACTGAGCCAAGCATCTCCTGGGGAAACCGGCACTGTGACACCAGGACCTTTCTCAGCACAGCTGGGCCCCTTCTGCCAGATTCCTACCCCCAGCGGGCAGAGCTGCTCCTGGGCGGGCGGGCTGGCGAAGGGGGGGCCCTGGAGCGAACAGGCTGCTTCTCCTGAACCCCCGCGGCAGCCAGGCCCATGCTCACCCTCTGGCCTGAGCTGCCCAGAACACAGGCTGAGTCTGAATGGATGGAGATCCCCCAGAGAGCCCAGCACTGCCCCAGCCCAGAGGGGTCCATCTGCCAGCCCTCAGGCTCTCCGCTCTGCTCTGAGCCAACCCAGAGGAGCCAAGGGCTGCAGGCCTGGGACCCCTCCCCACTGCCCTCTGGACAGGCAGCTCCATGGCTGTTCCCCACGCTGACAGGGCCCCAGGAAAGCTCACCAGGACGGCCGGAGCAGGGGCAGCATCTCCGCACTAAACCTCTGGGGATTAACCTGAGAGAGGCCTGGAGTGAGTCATCGGCTGGCAGCTCCCAGCGGGACGTGCCCCCAGGGGAGAGCGCTGCGAAGGGCTCCCAGCCCCTGCCCAAAACTTTGCCAAGGGCAGGTTCTTTCCTGTAAGTATTTGTTGTGCAACAGAAAACAGCACCCAGCAACTGCCGCACTCCGCTGTGATGGGTGCAGAGCAAGTTCTCCAATGGAGCTCTGCCAGTGCCCCTCAGTCCCTACCCGCAGCCCTGAGCTCCCCCTTCCCAGCTCTGCCGGTGCCCCTCAGTCCCTACCCGCAGCCCTGAGCTCCCCCCTCCCAGCTCTGCCGGTGCCCCTCAGTCCCTACCCGCAGCCCCTGCTAGCCCAGCCCTGAGCTCCTCCATCCCACCTCTGCTGGTGCCCCTCAGTCCCGACCCACAACCCACAGAGAGCATGAACAGGTCTGTATGTGTGTATATATATCTCCTCAATATATGTTTCACTCTATATGCATCCGAAGAAGTGGGCTGTAGTCCACGAAAGCTTATGCTCTAATAAATTTGTTAGTCTCTAAGGTGCCACAAGTACTCCTGTTCATCTAGCAGTGAAGTCATAAGATACTGCTGACATCACCCTCGTTTCCATGGCAATACACTGATGGCACCCACCGAGAGTGGGCCTTGGGTGCAGGATGAGAGCTGGGAAGGGAGGGGGAAGCCGCCTGCGACAATCCAGCGGGGAATCCGAAAGGCTCCACCACAGGAGGCGCTTTGGCACCAGGCTAAATTCTCTCTAAGCTGCGCAGTTGCAGGGCTCAGGGCCTCAGCGCGGAGCTGCCCCGGACTTGCCACGGCCGGGCAGAGGCGCCTCTCCCCTGGCCCCAAGCTGCTGCGGCGAGAGAGGGCTGAGGGGAGTTCTCTCTCCCCACCATAGCCCCTGGGCAGCCTGTACCCCAAACCCCTCATCCCTGGCCCCACCCCACACACCCCACACCCCAACCTTCTGCCCCAGCCCTGAGCCCCCTCCCACACTCCGAACCCCTCATCCCCATCCCCACCTCAGAGCCCGCACCCCCAGTCAGAGCCGTCAGCCCCCCCGCACCCCAACCCTCTGCCCAAGCCCTGAGCCCCCTCCCACACTCCGAACCCCTCATCCCCATCCCCACCCCAGAGCCCGCACCCCCAGCCAGAGCCGTCAGCCCCCCCGCACCCGAACCCTCTGCCCCAGCCCTGAGCCCCTTCCAACACTCCGAACCCCTCATCCCCACCCACACCACATGAATTTTGTTCTGTGCACCAATATGAAGGTGATGTGTCCCCTGCACAGGTCACGGAGGAGCACTTCTGCAGGGCACAGTGGCAGGGCTGTACCTGCCCCTGCAACACTGAGCGGGGAGTCCCGGGTGGGTGCAGGCACGTACGCTGTGTGAGCACGGGACTGAACATTAAACATCCGGATGGGGAGGAAGCTGTTGAGGGGCGGGGATCAGACGGTGCTGCCAGAGGAGCCAGACAATGACATCATTGGCAGAGTCGCCCTTCCCTGTGGGGCGAGGGCTCAGCTCCTCCGTGCCAGGCACCATCAATCTGCTGGGGAGATGGGGCTCCAGGCTGGGGGTCTCTGGTTTCCCGGAGCTAGGTGGGGATCCCCACCTGTCTTGTAGAAGCACTGGTAGCACTGATGCTGGGGGCGGAGGGGCTGGGTCTTATGAGCCCAGGGCTGGACATTGGGGCAGAATTTGCACTGGGCTGCCTGGAGGGGGCACCAAAAACACACCCCAAACCAGCCCAATCTGGAGGAGAGGCACAGCAGCTCCGTGAATGCTGCCCGCTCACCCCACCGGCACCACAGCGGAACCCAAGCTGCCATCTGCCATGCTGCGGCTTGGAGCGTAGCAGGCCAGCCTCAGCCCTGCAGTGAGGGTGGGAGTTTGGGGATGCTGGTGGCGGGTCCTACAGTGCCTGGGCTCTGGAGAGAGCTGGGCTGGGGCCTGGCACTCGGGCTCAGCGAGTGACTTGTCCTCCATGGGCAGGGTGGGCACAGGATGAGGATTGGCGGATGGGCACACAGCACCCCCAGCGGCTGGGTTGCAGGGACACAGGCCTGTCAGCCCGGTGGCAGAAGCCTCAGTGCTTGGGGCCCCATGCCAACCTCCCCAGCTGTGCCCCCTGTAACCCCTGCGGCCAGGGACTGGATCTGCCCAGGGCCATGCAGATGAGGAAGGCATTAGTCCGGCCTCCCCCATTCTCTCTCTGGCTCCAGGCCTGTATCCCCGGGGCACAGAGGGACCCCTCCGTGGGGGAGAGGAGATCAGACCCTGCCGAGATAGCCGTCAGCCCTCCTGACAGCAGGACATCCCCAGAAAGGGAGGGCACCCCCCAGCTCCTCCCCACCGCGAGGGAGAGCAGCCTGGCAAGGGGAGGGAGCGGGGGGCTCTGGCTCACGTACCTTCCTGTGCCCAGAGAAGAGGAGGCCGAGCTGGTGGATGGAGCCCCCGTTCTTGGTGAGCTCCTTCTTGAGGGTCCTGGGCGAGGGCAGTGCCCAGCGGGTCTGGGGGCCCTGGATGTCCAGGCAGTTGAGGGTGGTGTCGGAGGTGAAGCAGTGGCCCTTCGTCTCCTGCAGCAGGCTGCCCTCGCTGTGTGTGCGGCGCCGCAGGGAGCCCTGCACTGTCAGGGTGTAGGTCGGCTCGCAGCCCGATGGCTCAATCATGCTGCAGCGCTTCCCCTCGCTCCTCTCCAGATAGAGCTGGTCACTGTCCTCCTCCTCGTCCTCGTCCTCGTCTTCCTCCTCATCCTCCTCGTCCGTCGGGCCGTCCGCCGTGCTGTCCAGCCGCAACTCCGGGATCACAAAGGCCGGGCTGGAGCCAGGCTGCTCCTCCACACACTCGGCTGCAATCACCACCTTCTCCTCCTGCAGTGGGGCCCCCAGGGCAGCCTCCTTCAACGCCCCCTCTGCTGCCCCTTCTGCGTCCGGGCAGGCATCACCCCCTGCCACCTTCTCCTCCTCAGAGGGCATCACCCTCAGCTCCTCAGTGTCCGTCTCAAGCATCTGCCAGGGAAAGACAGGACAAAAGGGGGGAAACGATAAGCCAAGGGGAGTCAGGGACATCCCCCATGTCTGTGTGCCAAGGGGAGCCAGCAACATCCCCCAGTGTCCCGGGGGAGGGGGCGTACCGAGGTCTCTCGATTTCTAATCCCCCAATATGTTGATTCAGCCCCACTGCTGGATCATTGCCCACAACGGGCTGGGCCAGGCCGCAGCTCTTCCAGCTCTGAAGTGGAGCGTGCTGCCCTCTGCTGGTGTCGGGGGAGGCAGCACTGGGCAATGTCCTTCCAGCCCCAACCACCGACCCACAGAACGAGGGGCCATGATGCTTTATTATCCTCATTACAGCCGGGCCCGGGCCTCCCAACCCCGTCCCTGCTGAGGGCTCTCAGAGTGCCAAGGAGAAGGGGCAGACGATGGCAGGACTGCATCATATAAGAACATAAGAATGGCCGTACCGGGTCAGACCAAAGATCCATCTAGCCCAATAGCCTGTCTACCGACAGTGGCCAATGCCAGGTGCCCCAAAGGGAGTGAACCTAACAAGTAATGATCAAGTGATCTCTCTCCTGCCATCCATCTCCCCTCTGACAGACAGAGGCTAGGGACACCATTCCTTACCCAGGCCTGGACTACCTACACGCCCCCTCAGCCTCAGCACCAGGCCCAAGCCAGGGACCTCTGCTGGCAGCCTGCATGGCCCGGTAGCCCTCATGAAGACACGGCTCTGGAGGGACCCTTGCAGAGCCCACCCAGAACCCAGGGCTTCCCACCAGCCCGTCTGTGCCCACTGACCATCCTCCCAGTCTGTCCCATGAGCCCCACCTCGCCATAGGGCTTGGGCTGCTTGCAAGTGGGGCACCCTCTGTTGCGTGGCAGGGTCTGCCTGACTCAGAGTTCTCTGATGGGTCCCCACGGAGTGCCAGGAGCAGCTATGTCGCCAGCAGGGCTGCTGCTCCGAGCTCGGAGAGCCCTGGCATGGCAGCCCCACTCGGAGAGCTGAAGACACCGGCAGCCACAGACCCTGGGGTGGTGGGGACGAGGCACTGAGAGTGCACGAGGCCAGGCCAGGCTGGCTCGGCACAGTCTGGCTACGGGCACCCGGCACAGGTTCCAGACCCAGATGGGCTCAGCCAGAGCCCATGACCAACAGGCACTGTCCTTACCCTGCATGGCACCCCAGCACCCGCTGTGGCTTGGCTCAGCCTCCCGGAGATCCGGCGGAGCTGGCCTGGCTCTCCGAGCACCAGGGCCAGGCTGCAGCAGGGAGAAGCAGGCAGTGAAACCAGACACACTCGTCTGGCAGCTCCTGCCCCTCCTGCGCCACAGGAACAAAAAGCAAAGGGGAAGTGCCGGCCCCTGTTCATCTGCTGATTGCCCAAGGCTCAGCCCAGCCTGGGCCTGCACTTACAGCCTGCCTTGGGCTGCCACATGCCACTCACTCAGGGCTCCCAGATCCCAGCCCCCTGCTGCCTGGTGCTCCTCCTCTGGGGTTCCCACCCCCCTGCAGCACCGTGGGGCTCTCATGAGCCAGGCCCCAGAAAAACATGGGATCTTTTCAAATGGTCATTGTCAGGTTTGTTCTTCACCTTCTGGTGTTTGAGCCTCGGCCCCCCCAGTTCTGCAGCCAGCAGGGCCAGCCACGGGCTCTCTTTCCCACGGGGAAGGTGAGATTCTCAGGGAACCACAGCTCGGAGCTGGGCTTTGAGACAAACACCCCATAGAGTGAGACCTGTGATCACATCAAGAGAGCAGGCAACACCGAGGTCGTTTGCTGCTGCTGCTGCTGGCTGGCTCTGAGCCAGGGCCCAGCACTCGTGGGCCAGCTGGTGCCACCTTGCCTGGGCATAGCAGTGCTCCAGGACGGTCCGGGATGAGGCCTGGCTTGGGAAAGGGCACAGCTTATCCCCTAGCAGCCTGCAGGCACTAAGAAATCCTCTCTCCTTGGGGCACGCAGCTGGGCGAGTCTGCTGGGAGCCCCCGGTATCAAAGCAACTGGGCGGGAAGAGGTGGGGCAGGGGGGGGGCTGGGGAGAGGGGGGGGGGGGGGGGGGGGCCGGGGGCGAAGCGGGGGGTTGAGCACCCTTGGGACCTGGAGGAAGCCGGCGCCTGTGACTGGGAGGAGTGGAAGATACGCTGGAGGGTAGGGACAGGATACAAAGGGACCAGACAAATTAGAGGATTGGGCCAAAATAAATCTGATGAGGTTCAACAAGGACAGGTGCAGAGTCCTGCACTTACCAGAAGGGGGGGCAAGTGGGGCAATTTGTCCCAGGCCCCGCAGGGTAGGGTTACCATACGTCCGGATTTTCCCGGACATGTCCGGCTTTTGGGGGCTCAAATCCCCGTCCGGGGGGAAATCCCCAAAAGCC